>NW_024344378.1:6260657-6300069 GCF_902729225.1 Pteropus medius
CATTTTCATCTTTAATTGTATATCGTAAGGCCTTCTCATATCCTGAGTTTTTATTGGTTTCCCAGTTCTTTGTGCTTTCCAGGACCTGGCTGTTTCTAGAGCTTTTATGCTGATAAATCTTTCCCCTTGCTGCCCAGATGTTCCCTGTATCAACAGAGCAGCAGCTGCTGCCTGGTCAGTGAGAGTCTAAGGAATCTACTGGTGTCTTTTCATCTTGGCAAATATCTTCAGATAAGCAAATAACTTTCCAAAAATCTCAGAAGAATCTACATATGTGATAGTTTCCCCGTTGCTTGCTGTTCGGGAATGGGTGGTCATTTTGATGTTTTTATCACCTGAGAGAAAGATTTTAAGGGACCCATAAATTGCAAGAGAAAGCAGTAATTGCCTGCAGAGTTGAGTGTAACGTGCAAAGCCAGTGTGAAACCGTAAATGGTCCAAATCTGTAATGGATGCTTTATACCTTGAGTTTACATTTAACACAAAGCAGAAAGAAGCCTTTGTAGGTATGCCCGCAAGCAGAGGGCAGTGTATATGAATCCTGAGATCTAGCTCTATTTTGCTGAAATGAGGTTAGAAAACAGTCTAAAGAAAAGTTATGTTTTCCTAAAATAAAAATTGAGTTTGGGCACCAAACTATTGTACATGCTGTTTAAATAAGATTTGAGCACTTTCAAGAGAATGCGGGTTTTGGTTTTCTGTTTGTAATTCCCTCTTGCAATTTCCCCATACCTGCTCGCCTAAGGTTAAGAAAGATGCATCTGATGTGATTTCTTTTATTGCCTACATATTGAGGTACAATTTTGATAGCTAAGTCCATTATTAATCTTGAAGAAGCTAGTCTAAAAAAACTAAGCAGTACCTTAATATTTTTATGTGCAAAAAATGTATATATTTCATATATATATAAACAAATTATATAAATAGAAGTGGGAGATAAAGTAATATGTAATAATATGGCATATAAATATATATTATATAGAAGTATATGTTATAGGAAATAATTTATATATGTGTATATATCTACCTTTGTACATAGAGAGAGAGAGAGGAAGAAAAGGACTGGGTTTGGTGCAGAGAAAACCATGGTAGTTCTGTCACAAAAATATTTCTAAAATGTCATTTCGATTCTCCATGATCCTTCATCAATCTGTAAAATAGTCATGATACCATCTGACCTACTTACTTCATAGGCTCAAATGAGGAAACATTCTAGGGAAAAAAATGTAAATGTGCAGTTTAGGTGGTAGCCCTGTGAGGCACGAGTGTGAAGAAATTACATTCATTCTACCACAGGCACCTCTCTCTGTAAACACTCACATGATTTAAAGCAAATACAGTGTTAAAAAAATAGATTCGCATTTCTAAAAAGGAGGAATGCTTTCATGTTGAAAAAAAGGTATCATTAGAGAATGACTTTCAATATCAAGCTCTAGTTAAAGGGTTTCCATTTTCAGGAGCATGTCTATTGTGGGAAGCAGAACGCGTGTTTTAAAGCAGTGTTCTTGTCCTTCGCTGTTCAACAGAATCACCTGGGCCCCACCCCCACGGCTTCTCATTCACTGGGTCTCAGCTGGGACTCACCTGTGGTGCAGTTTTAAGCTCCTTCAGGATTCTAATGGGCAGCCCGATTTCATCACGTTATCTCCAAATGCGAAGATACAATATTTAACATAACATCCAGGAAAACAAGTGATACATTAAAATGACTCCATTCAGATCAGTATTGCAAGCTTTGAATTTTAACCAGTAGGAGACTATTATAGCACGTATGTAGAGTAATCTCTCTCTCTCTCTCTGTCTGTCTGTCTCTCTCTCTCTCTCCCCGCCCCCGCCTCTCTCCTTTTCCTCACAATCACTTTTTTCTTACCCTCCAGATATGTAAGCCCATCAGATAACTGTGGAGATTAAAGTTTCTTTCTGTATTGTTCATATCAGCTCAGATTAAATTCTTTAGGGGAAATTTTATTTCCTTTGCCTATATGAAATTGCCCTTTTAAACAAGCACATTTTAGGTAAAAGCTTTTCTATTTGATCTGTTCAGTATCTCTTTATTGCAATAAAAAGAGCGTGGACCTGAATAAGTTGGAGTGCTCTTGAGTTAGGGAGTGAAGCCGTTTCATATATCTAACATTCATGCTGATGCCTTTCCCCTTTCTGTGTTGCAAGCTTTAAAATTAGCAAGAGTGCCTCGAATATTGAGGTGGAATTATTTTATGCATCACACTTTTTAAAAGCATGGCATGAGAAATTTAAAAACTGCTAAAGATTAGGAATGTTGTTTTTAACCAAAAGATGCTTCATGGGAAATTAAAGTTTGGCTTAAGTTTATGAATGGGATTAAGACAGAAGTCTTTAATTAAAGCAGTTCAGAGCCACACATAACAGAAGGCTAGCTTTGGCAAGAGTTCTGTTTTCTTCTGCCTTCTGGAAAGCTCCCATGGCGTTGTGGGGTTTTGCTGGTCTCTTCCCATCAGAGTAGGAGGGGGAGTGTTTGTTTGGGCCTTCCTGTGGCATGGGTCATCCTCTCTGGCCAGTGGGAGAGATGGAAAAGAGACATCAAAAAAACAGGTTCCTATTCCTGCCTCTATCAATCAAGTAAATTGAAAAAGCCATTTCATTTGTCTCTATCAGGTTTCTTTAACCTAGAAAATCGTGGAGAGCAGGAGGCTTGCGGAGGAGTCTGATAGGGGTGCCACAGTGTTTCCGGTGGCATCTGAGCCCCATGTTCAAGGGAACCTCCCTTCTCCAGTCCATGACTGTTGACTGCCCTCACATGGCCTCAGAGAGATTATCCAGGTATGAGGCTGAAGGGCGATGATCATGAGAGTTACCTCCCTCTCTGCTGTAGACTGAATATTTGTGCCCCACTACCCACCGCAACTCACATGTCAATGTCCTAATCTCCCATGTGATGGTGTTTAGAGGTGTGGCCTTTGGGAGGTGCTTAGGTTTAAATGCGGTCATGAGGGTGGGGACCCTATTGATGTAATTAGTGCCTTCATAAGAAGCGAGAACACCAGAGCTCATTCTTTCTCCACCATGTGAGGGCACTGCAGGAAGGGAGCCACAGAGGAAGAGGGCTGTCACCAGACACTAAATCTGCCAGTGCCTTGAATTTGGACTTCCAGCCCCATACTGGGAGAAGTAAATTTCTGCTGTTTATGAGACACCCAGTCTGTTTCTAGCAAGCTAAGCTTACTTAGTCTCTATTCTTGACTCCTCATTTTTCTTCTATCTTAGTAGAGTTTTAAATTTTAAACAACAAAATCCACTTTGGCTAATTATTTTTACCATTTACTTTTTTTTTTTCATAGTAATTTCAAACTTGCAGAAAAATTGCCAAGAATAGTACAAAGAATACATATACCTGTCTCCCAGATTTCCTATTTATTAACATTTTTGTCATATTTGCTTTACCCTTCTTTCCATAGATTTTTTTTTCTGAATCATTTGAGAATAAGTTACATACCTAATGCCCTCTACTCCTTAGTTGTTCAGTGTATATTTTCTAAAAATAAGAATAATCTGTTATATGACCATAATACAATGATCAAAATCAGGAAATTAATGTGAAACAGTACTATGATACAATCCACCTCATTCAGAATTTCCCACTTATCCTAATAATGTCCTTTATATGTAAAAAAAATATTTTTATCTATTTATATATGGCTAAAATTATTTTCTGTATGTGTATATATAGATAGATAGATAGATAGATAGATAGATAGATAGATATGTCTAAAAATATTGATCTTTTTAAGCCATACACACACACTTTTGTCAATTGGCTAATTTAAGTAGCAACGGAAATAATTAAATAGTAGGTGGTTTGATAATCTCCAAAAAGTCTAGATATCTATATTCTGAAGCTATACTACTACAAAAAGTAGTCCAAACAAAAGACAGGACTCTCTCCAGGAAAAAGCCTGTGCTCCACTGCACAGCACCTATGTGCCAGGTACTGAATTCTAGAACACTGCTACGGCTGCCCCTAGAAGTTCTTTGGAAGAGCGACTCGCTGGTCCATGGTCATCTGCTTTAACTCCTCACTTCTGAATCCAAGGCCTTCAAAGCTATGCCTCATGGGTAGAATCTAAGCCACAAGTTATTGCCCCAGCTGCAAGGAGAGATGAGATTGCAAGTTTCCTGGCTTCTTCCTGCGATCTTATAATGTTGGCAATTATCAAAATGTAGGAAGAGTATTCAAAGATGTTGGACAGTTACAAACGATAATAGTAGCAACACCAACTGCAAACAATAATAGTAACAATACTGATCGTGCTAGGCATTCTTTTAAATACTTTGCTTTTTACTGCATTGAATCCTCATCACAGCCCAGTGAGGTGGGCAATATTATTGTCCCTCGTTTATCAATAAGATAACTGAGGCACAGAGATACTTAGTAAAAGCCAAATTCATACAAGTTCTTAACCCCCAGGTGTTCCTTTTTCAAACACATACTAGAAAATAGCTTGGCAATTTTAATAGAATTTAGCAATTGCATTTGTGGGCATCTATCCCAGAGAAATGAAACTTAAGTTCACACAACAAATGTTCATTGCAGCTTTTTAGTACCAGACTTGCCCTCCCACCATAAACAACAAGTGATGATGGAACAATTAGACATCCATATGCAGAAAATGAACTTTGATCCTCATGCCAAATTTTAAAAAATTAACTCAAAATGATCACAGACTTAAATATAAAACTTAAAACTATAAAACTTCTAGAACAGGCATGAGAGAAATCTCTGTGGTTTTGTGTAGACAAAGATTTCTTAGATATGACTCTAAAACCATTGTTCAAAAGTTGGCAAATTGAACTTCATTAAAACAAAACAAAAAAAGTCTTATCTTTGAAAGATATCATTAAGGGAAGTAAATGACAAACCACAGAATGGGAGAAAATGTTTACAAATCATATCTTTAATAAATGAATTATATCTAGAATATATAAAAAACCTGAAAAACTCAGTAATAAGAAAACAACCTAATTTTTCAAAATAAGCAAAAGATTTGAACAGACACATCCCTGAAGAAGATAATGGGGATGACCAAAAAGCACAGAAAAGATTTCCAACATCATCAGTTATTGGAAAGTGGAAATCAAAACTAGAATGAACCACCCTTGCATACCTATTAGAATGGCTACAATTAAACAACTGACTATATCAAGTGTTGATGAGGACGTGAAGGAACTGGAATGCTCACACACCACTGGCAGGAATGCAGAACGATACAGTCAATTTAGAAAACAATGTTATAGTTTCTTAACAAATTAAATATACAGCTGCCATCTCATGCAACCATTGTACTCCTGAATGTTAAAAGAAAGAAACTCTTATTTCCATACAGAAATGTGTCCTTATTCACAGCTGCGTTATCAGTAATAGCCTAAACTTGAAACAACCTGGGGGTCTTCCAGCAAGTCAACGTTTAAACCAATGGTGACACATCCGTTCTATGGAATACTACTCAGCAACAAAAAGAAATGAGTCATTGATTTGCATAATGACTTGGAGGGATCTCAAGGGAATTAGGCCGAATGAAAAAAAAGTTAATTTCAAAGGTTGCATGCCGCATACTTCCGTTAATATAAAATTCTTGAGATGACAAAATGGTGGAAATCGAGAACAGGTCAGTGGTTGCTGGTTAGGGGCATAAAGAGAGGTGTGACTATAAAAGAACACGATAAATCTTTGTGATGAGGGAACTGTTCTATATCTTGACTGTGGGGATGGATACACACATTGCCCTACACGTGTAATAAAGTTGCATAAAACTAAACACACACGTGAGTGCATCAAAAATGAGGAATCTGAATGAGGTCCATGGATTGTATCAATGTCAGCATCCCGGTTATGATTTCATACTGTAAATTTTGCAAGATGTAACCATTGGGGGGAAATGGTTAAAGGGTAAAGGATCTCTGTATTAGTTTCTGGATATGAATCTACAATTTTTTCAAAATGAAATGTTTAAACATGCATATACAAATCAAGGCAACAACATGAGATGAAATACCCTTATTCAGGTCTTCAGTTTTCAAAATCTGACCTTGCAGGCAAGATAGGAATATAATTTATTTTTATGTATCCTTTTTTAGAACACGAGATTAACATTTCAGTTTCACATTTCAGGACAGTTTGTGCATAGATGATGCAAACATCGATCATTATTTTAACTTTGTCTTTTCTAACTTTATCAGCCTTGGATTCTTGGTTGCAATAATAACAAGTGTAATTATCAGGCGAAAAAAAAAAAGTAGCGAAAGGATTTGGGGAACTCTGAGGATCCACTGGAAAGCTACAGAACCAGTTTTTGAAATGAGCAGACACAGAAGCAGCTCTAGGGATCTAGGAAACAGAACCACATAAATAGAATGGTCCCGTGGTGGGAACAGGTGGCCAGGGAGGCATGGTGGCTGAGAAGGATGCACTCCGAGCATTTTTCAGTCATTACATCACTTGCTCATGGGCCAAAGTCTATCAAAATAGCTTCCTTCTCATTGCAAGTTTTACATCTGTGCCTCCCTCCCGGCCATGCAGTGATAGCAAGGCCAAGGACCTGGCCCTGTGGGTCTTCTCAGTGAGCCGCAGGTGTCAAAATCTACATTGCACTAAATTCCGCACATTGTAAGAGGGGTGACTTCCCTAGACAGAGCCAGGAAGCAATTAGAAAGGAGAAGTGGGTGCCGGTTGACCAGATGATGATAGATGTCTGCTTCAACAGGGCTGTGAAAGGGGAGCAAGACTTATGCGCATATAAAAGTGTCGTGGTATTTAAAGAGTGCTGGGAAGGCAACTTTCCTGCCTCCACCTTCCCCCCCTGCCCCCGGCAAATTCCTTCTTTGTGGAGTTTCTAAAATTCCACATTTGGGAATATTTTCCTTTTCAGCATTAACCCTCATTCAATAGTCCATTTAAAACACACATTCTCTTGATAGAGGCAAAATGCTACAGATACCGAAGTATTAACCTTAGGTTTGTCTAGGGAACATGTAGGGGGGCTCTGTATCAACATGAGAACAGAACCTGGAATGTGGAAGTTAAAAAAGAGACCACAGGCTTTGGTTCTGCTGAGAGCTGGCCCAGCCTAAGGTCCCACTTAGGGAAGGGCTGTTGTCAGCCCCAGGCTATGAGAAGCTGCAAAGCATGGCAGAATCAGGAGTCAAATTAGGTATGTGCTGTGACTAGGAACAAGATGTGCCAAGCCGCATACGGCTCTTTCTGGATGGCCATTTACTCTGGAAGTGAGTGTACAGGTAGCAGGCAGCAGCTAAAAGGTCACAGGTAAGAACCCGACTCTATTCAGACATAACCCAAATAAACTCCAGGGTGCACGTAGCCTATTCTTGGCGCAATAACTCATTCAAAGGAAAATAGTCTAGGAACCAAAAAAAATTACTGGCAAAAATGATCCTAGTTTTATTTGCATTTCCCCCCAAAAGACTGAATGGATTTGGTTCAATTCGTGACCCACATCATCTCCCCAACCACCTTTCCTCACTGCACTGCTCTACTTTTCCACTGTTCAGCAAACCCGAGGACTCTCTCTTTCTCCAACTTTAAGCTTTCAATTCCAAACCTATTTTCACATCCTATCTTTCTGTCAATGGATATTTTTCCCCTTTCATCTATAAATATTCAAACATCTAAATGCAAATCAGGTATCTCCCTTTGTTCGCTCACCTCCACCCAAATCCCCTAGCTGATTGCCCTGATCTGCCCAAGAGGTAGGGGGGCGCTCTTGGGAGATAAGAATAAAGAGCCTTTTTCACTCATAATAACATTTGGCGCTGTTACACAAGGATTGAATCATACATGAGTGGGCAGAAAGTGGATCCCAGTAAGGAAAATTAGGGACAGAGTCCTCCTGTCAGTCACGCATGTATGTACGTGTGGATATATAAGTTCGCATCGCCAACAGGATGAGGGTGTAACTCTGCCGAGGGGACGGAAGTGACAGCCCATCTTCCCCTGCTAGGAAACTTTACCTTTGGATGATAAGGGTAGGTCTTCTCTCCGGTTCCCGAATTGTTACCTCTCTGTGCAACCGGAGCCCAGTCTCGGTAAGTCTGTGCGTGATGCGCACGCTTTACATCACACTGAGGGTCTTCAGGCCCCCTCTGCACATCAAGATGTCCATTTGGCATCTGGTCTCCCAGTCACTTCCCCCAGCCTGTAACTCAGAGGAGCTTTTGGCATTCTCATCTGCAAGTGTGATCAAGTGTGAAAGAGGATGGGATACCATAGTGACACTGCTGTCACCTCGGATGGACTTCCTGCAGCTGACACGCGTATACACAACAGCAGTGCACAGCCTGCTCATCTAAATCCACTGGCTCTGGGGCGAGAGCCGAGGACAGGGGCTCTGATAAGGGGAAATACATTACACTGTCACCAAAGACTAGCAGAGAAAGATTTAATCCTTTCAATATCCCTGGCACATAAATCCTACACAGATTGTGACTTTAAAAGGTTTAGCTACCAGACTTGGATGCAGCCTGTTTCTGACATATACCAAAAAAAAGAAGTTTCCCATTCATTGTGCTAGAGAAGAGAAGAGAAGAATTAGGGTGGTTAACTTTAACTCAGTTATTCTCTATGACGGCAAAATTTGTTCTGTGGAATACTAGGATCTTTGAAGGCATTAACAGGCACTAATGTTCAGCATTAATTCCAACTCAACGTTTACTGATATCCTTCCATGCGCAAGGCATGATTCTAGACTCAGGAGATCCATCAATGAACAAAAGAGACAAAAATCAGGGAAAAGTGGTAAGGAGATCTCAGTTTGGGAAACTGGATCTAAGAATAATTCTAGTAAGGGTATTTGGAGAAAAAAAAAAAAAAGAACTAAATTCATTAGAATTCCTTGTTGGATGGTGTCTATTAGTGACTTACTAGTTAGTTAATCTTTCCAGAGAAATTAAAATTTCTAAATGTAAGACTGGACTGTGTGCCAGAACTTCCACTACCGAGGGAGGAGAAAAGAAGGAAGTAACAACTATGGTGGGCAGACTAATTATATTTTCTATTATTTCTAACACCCTATTATATGAGTATTAATCTCATTTTATATACAAAATTGCATTTGTTTTTCTAACTGGAAAACAATAGAATGCTAATGGTTTATTTTTAAATAAACCAGCATCAGAACCCAGAATTCATCTATAAGTCATGGACTCATAGTATTTTTTAACAAATATTTTATTTGATCCCTCTGGATATAGAGATTCTCAAAAGAAAGTTTCTGAATAGTGGAACAGAGAGATTAAATATTTAAAGGCTTGTAATTGGGGAGGAAAAATGACTCCATTTTGACCAAAGATAAAGAAATGCTTTATTGTTTTCGCTGTCCTGCTCACTCAAATCATTTGATCAAATGATAAATAATGGAAATAGTCTTTCCATTACATACTGATTTTTACTTTTTTATTTCTGATTTTATTTGCATCTTATTTTAACTCTGAGTGAATAGATAAAATTCCCATTCTTATTAAAGCCAACCCTTCTACTATGCGCTGGTTTACAGCCATTCTTACTTTCTCAAAGGATTTGCTTCTGAAATATCATTTCTCTCAAGCATCACCAGATTTCCCATCTTAACCGGATCATCCTTATTGGCATATAACATTGCTATAATATCTTCCATCCTAAAACAAACATAACAATTTCCTGGACTTTCCCTTTCATACTCGATGTGGAAATTAGCTTTGGACTTGACCATCCATCATAAAGAATTAGGAAAAAAAATATATATATATATAAGTTAAATTTGTATGGATACTGGACACAGGATTTTAATCTCTTAGAGAAGGAAAGCAAGTAAGAGAAGCCTCATGATCACTTCAGATTTCTGCCTGGCGCCAGTTCCTGGACTGCAGCACAGGAAGTGGGAAACCAAGCAGAGAACAGCAGTCTCAATGAGTTGAGAAGGCAAATATTTGAGTTTGGAGAGGCTTAGGGAGCTGGAATTTTCAGGGAAGAGATCCAGAAGAGAAGGAACTTTGCAAAGAAAGTGCTCGAGAAATTTATGAAATCACCTTGACTCTGGCTGAGTTCTAAGTTTCTCATATGTTAGGTGAATCTCCATAAGACTAGGAAAAGAACAACCAGGGTTCCTGTAGGCTAAAAAATTTACAGAGCTCCTAGGTTGGGAGATGTTTGAATTCCAACCAGAAAGAGTGGAGAGACCTTGTTTAATACCCCCAAATAATTCAAAAGATACCCCCAAAGTGTTACTTCTTAGTAGTAGGACTAAACTAGCTCTAGAGTAAATGCTACTATAGACTTACCCTAATAAAGCTGAAAAACAAATCTCAAAGAATCAAGATGCCCCAGAAGTAGCTTAACTGTCACCACAACACACTTTAAAGGAAGACAACAGTGTAATATGTCCACTGTTGGACATTTTTAATATTACATTGTAATTTTTAATATTGCATTAGATGTATCAAGAGACAGGCGAATCTAATCCTTAGCCAAAAGAAAAATAAGTCAATAGAAACAGACCAAGAAATAGCAATGATGATGAAATTAGCAGGAAAAGACTTTAAAACAGAAATTATAAATATGGTCTAGCTTTTAAAGACAAACATGAATGTAATGAGTAGAGAAATAGAATATATAGAATACAACCAAAGGGAATTGCTACATTTGATAAATAACACTTTCTAAAACATATTTTAAAAATCATTAAATGAGTTTATTATCTGATTAGAGACTATAGAAGAAAATATCAGTAAATTTAAAGACATAGCAATAGAAATTATTGCTAATCAGGATAGGAACTCAGAATAAATTCTGGGGAAAAAAAAAAATGATCAGAGCCTCATTGAACCATGGAACAATTTTAAGTGGCCTTAAATGTAATTTGGAGTTCCAGAAGGGAATGAGGGTAGAATAAATAATTGGTGAAATAATAACTGAAAATTTTCAAACATGATGAAAACAAACTCATAGATTTAAGAATTTCATAAACACCAAGCAGAGATGGGAGAGATGCCCGAGGCCTCTCTCCACCTAGCGTCTCATCATCCCATAGGCTATAGCCCCGACTTGCTTAAGTGGTAGAAGGTGTAACAAGAGAGGGAGGCCCCAAAGGACAACTACATTCCATGACTCTGGGTGTGCCCCATTTTCCAGTGTCTCATTGGCACAGCAAGTCATATAACCTGAGCCAAATTCAAAGACTAGAGACATATATACTCTATCTTTTGATGAGAGAAAAAGCAAAGTCACATTTTAAAGAGACACATAGTGGGGTAGAAGGGAATGTGTGGCCATTTGCAATCGGCCCAGTCACTACATCAGAGAAGCCTTCCTGACCGTCCTATCTGTGTTCCCTTCCACATCCCATCATACTCTGTATTCTTGTTTTATTTTTCTGCCTTGCTCTTATACAAAATTATATTAAATATTAATTTATCTGCTTAATTAGAATATAAATTCCATGACATTGTATCTTTTCCAGTGCAGTATTCCCAATACAGGCACATAGTACTTCGTCAGTAAATAGCTGCTGAATGAATGAATGAGGGAATAGATGTATTTTCTAAAAAGTATATAGGACGTACAGTCTTTCCTTTTCAGTAGGACATTTAAATAACATTATTCATTTAATTCAATAAAAAGATTTAGAAAGCCAAACTTAGGTTAGGAAACTGTGGCCTCTTTATCTTTTATACAGTTTTTATGTGCCCGCAAAGATGCTTAAAAACTAACAGTTAATAATAACCAAATATTGATTTTTCTTTGAAGGACTAACTTTCAGAGAGCATATTTAAAATCATGAGCAGGCACTGTAAGAACTGGATTTTTTCAAGAAGTCTTATGAAAACTATGTGGGTCTATTTAATTTATTTATTTTTCCTACTTATTCACTTGGTTTTGACTACAAATGTGATTTTAAAGACCTAAAAGCAAGTCATTAAACAATAAAAAACAAATTGCTTCTTCCCTTAAAACTTAATAGTCAGACCAAGGCTTCTTTGAAAGCTCAGATTGGTCAGGATGGTTAATTTTTACTATCCAAATTAGGATTTAATTTCGGGATTTCTTAATCAAAAGTGATTCAGTATTATTTTATTGGTAAGGAGGAGAGGGCTAAATGGACTGTGTTGATAATCCTTTGGAACAGAAGGATCTGACCACTTTCATATTACCTACTTTGCTAAGCAAACACAGAAATGATGACTAGACACCACAGTAAGACTGTTATCTGGTCTGAAAGGGAAGTAGAGAGAAATTTAGAGAGAAGATAACCTAATTCTTCAGTTGATACTATTTCATACAACACAATGTTCTGTATGAAATAGTATCAACTGAAGAATTAGGATTTCCTGTCAGTCCACCATCCTGCAAACACACACACACACACACACACACACACACACACACACACACACACCGTGTGTTATACTAGCCAGAATCCTTGATTCAGAGAGCTCCAAAGAACTGTGTGTTCTACCTCGGTTTATCAGGCCATGGATTATACAATGATGCTTCTGACTCTTTTCTTTTTTTTAATGAATCTAATTCTAACTGGAATTTTTTGAGATTTGCAGCATAATGCAGATTTAAAATTTTAAGGTTTTGATTTACCTAGAGTTATAGATGTTATTGTCAGTAAAAGAATATTTATTTTCTGAGTTCCAAACTTAGCAGTTCTCAAACATTCTGATCTTAGTTTCCTTTTGCATTTTAAAAACATTTTGAGGATCCCAATGAGTATTTGTTTTACATGTATTTTGTCTATCAATATTTACCTTAGAAATTAAAACAAATTTTTTAAATATTTATTAATTCATTGAATATAACAAATCCATTCCATGTTATTTTTAAGAAAATGTATTTGTTAGTAATTATATAAAATAGTTATATTTTTGTGATAAAAGTAGCATTATTTTACATTTTTGAAAATCTTTTGATATCTTGCATAAGACAGCTGGGTTCTCATGTATAGTTCTGCATTTGACCTGTTGCAATATCACACACCATGCAGCCTCTAGAAAAACCACAGTGCATGCATGAGAGAATGAGATGAGAAACATCAAAGAAAATCCTAACATTAGTATGAAAATAGTTTGATTCCACAGACATCTTGAAAGGATCTCTGGGACCCACAGGTGTCTTCAGGTCACACTTTCAGAATCTCTGTCCTAGCCCGTTCAAAGAACTTCTCTCTTTGAGGGTAGTCTCTGCATGGCAATTGTATAACTGATAAAAAAAAAAAAGGAAGGAAAAGTTATCAAAAATATAAGAGAAAAAGGTAAATTTTATTCTTTTGGTTTCTATGGCAAATGTCAATTTTAATTCATTTGATAAATTTGATATGATGAGACTTGGTACATTTTTATAAAAGAAAAATATGTTCGCATGGTCTTATAAAAGTTAATGATTCTTAAAATGTTTCTCAGCTTTGGAAGGTACTGTGAGTAAGTCCATCAGAAGAATTAGCCCCCAGCCACTTCAACCACCAATCCCCCTCCTTACCTTAAGTTCCTAATATCTTCAAGAATTGGAACTTCCTTCTTTGGAAATTATTTTAAAAAAATGTTTTCATCTAAAGTGAAAAGTGTTCAAAGTTTCTGTCTTAAAAGTTCCAATTCTCCTAGAAGACAAGAGCAAGGCAGATAAAAATTACCTCCTTGAGTTCGTGAAACTAAAATGGAAGATAATTAATATGCTCAAAGACAAAAGCCCTTGACTCCCTAATCATTATGTAATTAGAAATAATCTTTAAAACATAATAGGTCTAATAAAAGGAATTGGCAGAGTGAATTTATTATTATTATTTTTTTATTCCATAGTGTCCAGCTCTCCAAAATGCTTACAGTCAAGGTTGGTGGGACATTTTAATAAAAATAAAGCTATCTCTTTATATTGACATATGACTTCTATCCATGGAAATTTAATATATAGTTTTCAAGGCTTGCAGTGGACAGAGGACATTTAAGCTCTAATTTCCATGTGTTCCGATACTAGCTATGAACAAATTATCACCAAGCTTAACAGCTTAATACAGTCATTTTGCTCACAGTTTTGTAGGTCAGGAATTCAAAGATGTGGCTGTGCAGTTTTTCACTAAGAGTCTCTCATGTCGGCTGGGCTGCAGCATGATCTGAAGGCTCAACTGGGGTAAAAATCCAATTTGGCTCACTCATCTGTTGACACTGGTTAACTGGGACTCAACTAGGCTGTCAATCAGAATGCCTATATGTGGACTTTCCCACATGACAGTTTCAAACTTCTTATGTGGCACCTTATCTGTTTTACCCAAGAATAAACATCTTAAGAAAATGAGACTGAAGCTTCTCAGCCTTTTTAGACCCAACCTCAGAAGTCACTGGACATCACTTGCATTGTATTCTGTTGGTTACAAGAGAGTCATTAGGGTCAGCCCAGATTCAAGAGGAGGCCACATGGACCCTATCTTTCAACGAAAGGAATGTTCAGTAGTTTACAGACATGCTTCAAAGCACACCCTGTAAGGTTGAGAGTACCTACTTTAATATTTTCAAATGAAAAGAAATATTTTTCGTGAAGATTATGTAATGCCAATAAAATTTATTATATCTTAATTGTAATTAAAAACATTCATGATCACATGTAAACAATTTATATTCAAACTCGTCATTTTAATTCTGTTAAAAATGTTGCAGTCTATATAAAGGAAGCAACCTTTTTTAGAAAACATTCTACAGATTTTTTTTTATTCCAAAGTTAATTTGTTAAAAGCTGCAATTGCTAAGCTGTTGATAAAGTTATTGTTAAATTATTATTATTTAAAAAATTATTCAGATAAGTTCTGAGTCAGGAAGCTACTCAAGGAAGGATTATTTCACTCTTCTGATTGGTGAAAACATGAGGAAAGATTCGTATATTCTCAACAAAGGGCTGATTAATATAGCCTCATTTACTGCTTGGAAATAAAAAGGAACAGTAAAGAAAACTAAAAAAAAAATCCATGTGGAATTATAAGCACTTCAGTAGTGGGCGATAAATGAGGGAGAGAATAAAGCCTAATTTTCCAAACTAGAAATGTCCATCACCTACAAATTGAAAGAAACTATAAGGGCTTTGGACAGTGGATCGTCCTAACATCCAAGAGCTGAACCAGATCCAGGACAGAGTAACTGCTGATAGAATTTAGGGTGAGTTGAAATCGAATATTCTAATTTAGGACTGAGAATTACAACAAAGTTATGTTAAGTTGAAATTCATAGTAATTTACAGAGACAATATGATACTTATCTTTGATTTTAGATGCAGAAATTTGATGTCATAAGAAAAAGCTTGAAAACAAAACCCCACATGAATTTTAGATAAAAAGTCTCACTTTACTGATTGTCTGGATTCTTGCTACCACCTCCTAACTAAGCTCCACGCTTTTATCCTTGGCAGCAGAATTATCCTTTTAAAGCCTAAGCTGTTCTCAGAATTCTCCAGATAAAGAGCAAGGGCCTTAGGATGACCTAGGAGGCTCTGCATGATCCACCACACCTACTTCAGTAGAACCACCCATAGAAACCACGCAGGAGGGGTGGCATTTATGCTTATTATAAGGAGAACAATATGTGAGTTAGTATTACTTTTCTTCAGCATTCTTCAGCTGTTCGAATCAACCCAAAGGAGGAGAGAGACTAAACTTATCTAGATTTGGGATTTTCCATCATCAAAGAACAAAGCAAATAACACCAGGGCCTTAAAAAGAGGCAAAACCAATCGTATTAACCCTCCAGGCATGAAAGCACACACCAGTGAAGAAATACTCTGAGTAGTTAGTTGGAAGAAAATGTCAGACGTCATTAAGTGTTGGGGGTGAGACAATTCATAGAGATTATGTTAATTAAGGACTAAAAACTGGCCTTTGGATTAGAATAGAATGAGTCCATAGGTCTGTATAGGGTTCATTTTTAAAGTTTCATTGCTTATTGGAAAAGAGATTTCAAGTAGGTCCGGTGAAGTCCGGTGTTCCAGGTCACTCAGAGTTCCTTACCAGCTTCAGCCGTTAGAATCAATGGTGCTAAAACACATTCCATTCTGATACCTCCTAGGTAGGGGCTTCTGTGAGCAGAAATTTTCCTTCTGCCATGTCGATGAGAAGGAACAAGGGAGAGACAAAGAATGGCACTGGCGGGGGACCATGGCATCTGAACTCGTTTGACAAGGAAGTGATGATGGGCGGCTGAAAGAGAGTTCGTGCCCTGTGTTGGACAGTAGTTCTCCATCCCATGGAAGGGCAGGGTCAGTGGGAACCGTTAAGCAGGCAGTGGGGAGAAGATGGGCGATTGGAAAATGAGGTGCTAGAGCTTGTGACTATAGACTTGATGTGGGGGCTGGGTGGGGGTAGAACAGCAAAGGAGATGATCAGACAAGATCTGAGAGCCAGAGTGTTGGGTGAGTCATCTACGTAGACTTTAGAGATCCTTAAAATGATGGCAACAGCTGGGGTACCGAGGAATGATGGCGCCAGGTGTGAGAGGCTGGTGTAGCCAGGTGCTGTGAGATGCAAAGCAGTAGGCATTTGCAATGGGCTCGAAAGAGTTAGGATGAGCTAGGAGGGGCTCTCATCCTTCTTCCAAGTGAGGCCACACGGGGTAAGACAGGAACATTTCTGTTAGAGTCACATTAGTCCTCACGTTAACCCTTTGCAGAAGGTATTACCCCAATTTTACCAATGAGACAATTATACAATTTGTATGTCCTTGTATATGTTAATAGTATGTGAGGAGATGCTGGGGAATCCCCCAATCAGCATTTGTATACAATTTAATTTCTTCCAAATCATTTTACACTTCTTACCTCCTGAAAACATTGATGCTATAAGTATCTGGTTTCAAAGCCCAGCTCTGATTTTTCTAGCTATGTGACCTTGGGCAAGTGAGCAAATCTCTCTAAACCTTGTTTTCACATCTCTCAAATGGGGGCCAGAGTGATTGTGAGGATAAAATTAGATATTCATGTAACTGTTTATTATAGTAGTTAGCACGTCGTAAGAATACAATGAAAATTCACTGACTAGGTGAAAAATGTATTTATTCATATAAATACACACGTGCATATGCACACGCACACAAACACACACAATGTTGGTTAGTATTCTGACTCTGCCACCAACCATATTTTGAACCTGGGTAAGTAACCTTAACATCTGGGCACAATTTCTTCACTTAGTTACTATTGGATCTTAGAGAAGAACTATTTCATTCCTCAGTCGCTGCATTAGCGCCTCATGCATATTTCTGCCACTTGCTGCAATCAAAAGTACTTCTTTTTCCCTCTAGGCCAAGCTCTTTGAGGGCAGAGAATATGTATTAGTTAGCTCAGGCTACTATAACAAAATACTATAGATGGGCGACTTAAACAACAGACATTTATTTCTCACGGTCCTGGAGGCTTGGAAGTCCAGGATCAAAGCGCCATCTGATTCTGTTCCTGGTGAGGGCTCTCTTCCTGCCTTGCAGACAGCTGCCTTCTCACTGTGTCCTCACATGGAGGGGAGAAAGAGAGTGAGCAAGCTCTCTGCTGTCCCTCTTAATAAGGACAATAATTCCATCATGAGAGACCCACCCTCGTGACCTCATCTAACCTTAATCACCTCCCAAAGGCCCCATCTCAAAATTCCATCATGTTGGGAGTCACAATTTCAACATATGGATTTGGGGAGAAAATAGGCATTCCTTCCATAACAGACTTGCTTTATCACCGTGTCCACAGGACTTCATGTGTCATTTTTCCCTCAGGAGAAGCTTATCGAAATTTTAAAGCTCCTTCTTGTCCCTAAATTCTATCATTTCCAAGTAATGAAAAAAAAAATTACATATATATATATATAAATAGATATATAAATATATATAAATATATATATATAAATATATATATAAATATATATATATTTTTTTCCACAATATGGTAGTTTCCCCTTATGTAAAATAAAAGAAACTTGGGTATTTTCAGAATCGCAGAGTGTGGTGTTGTTTTGATATAGCAAACCTAATTTGCTGTATCATTGCATATTCTTTTAAAAATTCCATTTTAATAAGTGCCCTTGGAAGGAAAAATGATGAAAATTATCTTTCCCTGTTAGATAATTTTCATTCACTAAACAGAGTAACCATTAAACAGAATCCACCACGTGCCTCGCTTTCATCTGTTCTCAGGAGGAAATGTGGTCTGTTTCCGACAGTATTCAAAAGAAAATATGGAAAGAAGGCTTCTAGTGACTAACACACACCTGCAAATGCCTAGTGGGATTATCATGGAAGACACTTGGATAAAGAATGTCCCAAAACAGTGCAAGTGGAGTGGGAGTTTTGTTAGTGCTTTTATTCTGTCTCTAAAATATCGCCCTGCATTTCAACACCAGTTATTACATATTCATCTCTTCTAATTCTCCCCAAAATAAAATACATTAATGTGTTCCCATTTAATAGAAACAGAATAAGCTAAAATGCTTCTAATTTTAATGAAACCTTTCAAGTCTATATGGCAATTCTGAGATGAGTCACAAAGAGCTTTATTACCCATTATATTCACATCTAAGTCATTCTCAATAAGTTTTTATTGTGTAAATGGAAAAAAATATTAATATGGTTTGGTATACTAGGTAACAGCTCAAAATTCCCAGGTTTGCTTTTCCTAGCAGATAAAATTTTTGTGTCTTATTTCAAACTTACGAGGTTGAAATCCTCGGAAGATTATGTTTTCATTACTATCCCAGTAACCTTTTCTTTCTATTGTAATGATTCATTAATTTTTGTTACTATCCTAAAGCAAAATGAGGGGGAAAGAACAATACAGACAATATTTGAAAACTGAACCGAAAAAAGTATCAAAAAGATGAATTGAGAGGATAGGCATGTTTTGGCCCTGGATTGTAATACTCCAGCTACACTCCTGGGCAAATTGGGGCGGTTAGCAATGTTTATGAGCAATTGATTTGTTTAGCATTCTTTTGAGTGCCAGTATGATAGTGTTTGCAAACTAAGGGCAGAAGGGACATGGACGTTTGGGGCTGTATTTTGGGTCCTGTGACTTTGAGGGAGCGTGGGTGGGCGTAATCACGCAGACCAGGGGCGATGCTTACCCTGAGTCCCGTTCTTCTTCTCCGCGAGCTCGCTGAGGGGAGAGCCCGGAGAAGCCAGTTTCCCGCTCTTAAAATAATCTTTTCACAGTTAATCCTTTCTCAATCCCGTAGTTGTTACAGGACCTCCCATCTTCACGTGGCTGAACTTTGCTAACTTCAGCTTGTTTTGTTGCCTTGTTCTTTCAGTCTTGGAATGTTCTGGAATAGGAAAGAGGGAGGAGTCTGTCTTCACATGGAATAAATCACTTATCTTAAATCCAACAGTCGTGCTACATGCAACTAATAAAAGTAGGGTGAAATAATCGTCCACTCATGTCCCTTGCAGAAGAAGGCATATATGTTAATAGATAAGAAATTCGTTGATTAAAAAGGTAACAAAATTAAATTCTTTTTGTAGTAAACTGAGTATAGGGAGAGACCGGGTAGTGGTGTGTTGGTAAATGTTGAACAACCCACGCTCTGTGCAACAAAAGCCCTTCTTTGCAGAGTCTGCGAATTTCTGTGGTGTACATATACCACTACGGTCAATTTCAGGCTACCAACATGATGTCGCTGACCACAGATATTGAAAGAGATGTTCACAGTTAGCTCTCACAAGTGGATGGATGTGAGCCGGATGCAGCACTCCACTGCATGTGGGCAAATAAAACCTCATTCTAACTCTCCCTTGTGAATCATCTTCCCATTCAGGGATGTTCACAAATTACTGACAAGTGGAAATCATAGCCGCTCTGGATTTTTTAATTTATTAGTGTTTAAATATTATATAGGTAAAACTCTTAAATTAGTAGTGGAGTTATAAAAAAAAAAACTAACATAAGAAAGGAAGCAATAATATTCTATTTCTGGATCTCTCCGGCTTTCTCAGTCCCCTCTCTCACATAGCTCATCTTTCTAACCTCAAATTTCTGCACCTTTTTTTTCTCTTTTTCACTTCTATTATCAGGTCTCTCCAGTTTCATTTCCTTTTCCTACACAAGCTGAAATCCATGGTCCGTTGCTTCAACTAACACCTACGAGAACCCACAGCTATCTCGCTCTCTTCCCTCACCTGCTCTTTAAAATTGCAATCCAAGATCAATTCAGTCATATGATTTCTCTTCTCCTAACCTGGACAGCTGAGCACAGATTGAGAAAATCTTAGCCCTGGGCAGAGGGCATTCTTCCAATTTATAGTTTACAACATCAACATGGCCTTCAAATATATTGGTGAACTTTCGCTGGGTTCTGTCTCCCAGATGCACATCTGATATTCTAAATATCTCTAACTTTTGAAACCCACTACCCTTTTTTCTCTTACCAAATGATACTGCTTCCAAATTCTCACTTCTCCTTCCTCCCCCATTTAGGCTATAAATATATCTATAATCTCGCTTGTCGTCATCTCTTTTCCGCCTTCCTCCTGTCAAAGCCAAATCCACATATCTGTGTTTTAGTACCTGTTCTAGTTGTCTGTTCCTGGTTAGCATACCACCCCAAAATTAGTGGCTTTAAAACTACTTGTTATCTCCTGTGGTTTGCGGGTTGCCTGGGCTCAGCCAAGCATTTCTCAGTGGGCTCTACCACACAATTGAAGTCAGATGTTGGCTGGAGCTACAGTCATCAGAGCTCTTGACTGAGCAAGATATCCAAGATGCACACTCGCTGGCTGGCAGTTAATTGGTGCTGGCTGTCAGCTGGGAGCTCAGCAGCATGTGACTAAAGCACTTCCATGTGGCTCCTCCATGTGACTCGGGCTTCTTACAGCCCAACGCTGGGTTCTGAGAGAGAGCATACCAAGAGTAAATGTTCCAAAAGGCAAAGTAAAGGTTGTGCCTAGAAAGGGCAGTGTCATGTCTATTGTGGTCTCTTGGTCAGAAGAGTCATGGAGCCCACCAGATACAAGTGAGTAGAAAATACACTCTCCTTGGTGGAGAGGTAGCAAGTTCACATTGCAGAAGAGCATATGGGATGGGAGATACAATTGTGGCCATCTTTGGGACCTACAACCTGCCACAACTCCAAAAACCTCCCAGGTTTTATCTGCTCGCTTCCTCCTGGGTCCTCTACTGCCCTAACCAGCAAGCAAGCTCTTATCTCTATGTTGTTAAAAAAAATAAGTATAGAGATCAATGAATTCGTCACTTAGGATATGCATACTTTTCATATATGATACTTCAGTAAAAAGTTCATAATACAAAGAGGGAAGATTGTATGGCTCGCTGCTAGCATATCAGTGGATCTTTGTAATACGCATTTTTGCTAGAGATCACCTGAAACTTAGCACTTTTCTTTTAGACTAGAGAACTAATTGTTTACCACACATATAAAAGTCAGTGTTACAGTTAAGACATACTAATATCGGGATAAATGAAATTACTACATAAATCTGTATCACCCAGCTATATATCCAACCAACCATCCATCTTTCTATCCATCCACCCATCCACCCATCCACCCATCTACCCCTTATTCATCCATCCTGTCATCCATTCATCATCCATCCATCCATCAAGGAAGGAAGGCAAATATTTTTAATTTTTCCATGCTTTAATAGTAAAATGAGAATAAACAAGCCTCTCAACTTGAATAAGGAGGATTAGATAAAGTGTAGAAAAGGTTTTGAAGTCTAGGAAAACAGAAAGTCCATGTAAATATAAGCTACTTGATTTCTGTTATTGTTCCAGTGAAGTTAGATAAAATAGTATCCCTTAGAAGTTGAAATAAAGGTAGTCCTGCATACATGTTTAAGGATAGAATTTCTCTTGGTCCAGGCAAGTAGGACAAAGCATTTTCTAATCCCTGGTTTTAGGAGAATTTACAAACTAGTCCGTCTTTGGCATCCTCTCTCCTTCCTTCTGTGTCTTTTTTTCTTTGCCCTACTCCATTATATTCTTTCATCGTGCCTTTTTACATAGTGGATCTCTTAAGAAATCAGCTATTAGTCATTGAAGTAATGTCACCCTGACATGTAAATGTATTAGCTGTCCCGGGGTATGTGCATTTAAATCTTTACTATAATTATACAGTAGGGTTTTTTCCTATGATAAAGCAGTCTGAGCATCAGGGCACAAAGGATGTGTCCACAGGCAAGGCTCATCCTATTGAAATGCCACTGAGCCTCTCCATGTGACTCTGCTTCAGTGATTTCCAAAATACTGTAAATCACTGAGAAGCTTTAAGGAATTCATACTTGAACCAGCCCGATGTGAACCAATCAGATCTTCTGATTCTCAATGTAAAGCTCTTCACACACACACACACACACACACACACACACACACACACACACACACACAGCTTGGAAGCAGGAAATTTCCAAATTTGCAAAATCCCTTCTATAGATATCTGAATTTCTTCTTATTTCCATTTTTTAAAATGTCAACCTTAAACACATGTTGTGCTTAGCCCATCACCTGCCCAGCCAGGTGTCCGCATACCTCTGCCATTTCCCAGGCAGAAACAGAACAAAGTGGCAGCCCTGCCAGCCTGAAAACAGTCTCCAAAGAGTGAAAAGTGATTTACTGCCTCTTTTTTGTTGATATATCTTGGTCGCCTCCAGCCTTGTTATTTTTCTGTAGACATTGCTGGACTTAGGGGCATAGTAGCCTGGAGCAGACAAGAGGCAGAGGACGCTCCACCCCACCCCCAGCTTGTGGAGAAGAGCAACTCCCTGCTATTGCACCATAAATAATTGAAAAATCTCTTCCAGGCATCACAGTCAAGATGCAGATTTAATTTATTTCCTGGAAGAGCTAAAGGTGGCCATAGAGACCCAGTGCACAGTCAAGCTCAGTTCAGGACACTAGTTTCTTTCAAAATGTGTCACACTTACAAAGCCTGTGCCCTCTGGTCTAGCACAGGGCTTTATTGAGGAATCATTGGGTTTCTTTCTTGCTTGCTTTCTTTTTTGCTTTTAGTTTTCTTTTTCCTGAATACTCACCATTGGGGGGGGACTTTATTCCACAACAGAAAGGGAAATAATATTGATGGAACTACGTGGCATTTTGCATATCTATAAGTTCACAGGAAAAATATATGCACAAATTTTAATGTTGATTGGTGACAATCGGGAGGAGGGGCAAATGAACTGGGGCAAGAGGTGGAGGGACCAAAACTAACGGACACACAGCTGGAACACCCAGACAGACGTGGGTCAAGAGTAAATGCCAAAGTGAATAAACCGATTGCTACACATTAGCCATTCCTCAGTGTTTTATAAAAACATTTTGCATTTCAAAGAAGCGTATATCTTAAAAATCTTCTGGTCTGCCTTTTAATTCCTCATTCTAGAAAAAAGCGTAATGGTGAAGTATTTCCTTCCGGAAAGCATTCCTTTTACTCTTTCTCCCCGTAAGGGCATTTGCAAACTATGTAGAGTATGACTGGAACCTTTTTTTGACAAGTACTTAATAATGCTCAAGCTTTGTTTTCAAGTCTGGGTTGCTATGATTGTATTCCTAAGGAAGTTGGCTAAGTTCTGGAAAGACTACATAACTCAAGAGGCCTGACCTGTCCCCCTGACCTCCGAGGTGATTTGAGGAAGTGACTTCAACAAATTAACTTCTCAATTGTTTCAAAAGGACTTTGGGATAACAGAGTAAAGAAAGTCACTGCAGAAGTTCGAAGTAGGGATGTTCTGTTGAATGCTTTACAAAATTTTAAGTAAAATTTTCCAAATAACGAGAAAACGTTCCAAATAATGTGTCATCTGATCCACTTCACACTGCAAATGTTTATGGTTCCTGTTAAGAGCTTAGGGGAACAAGGCAAGGGTTACTTCTGGCCCATCTAGCCTCATAAAAGTCCAAGCCATGCTGACTCTACTATAAACATATAAAATAAACCCACAGCAACAACAACAACAAAATTCTAACAAAATTTTAAAAGCTCTCCCATAGGCTGGTGGGCTTTTTGGCTTTCTGGACACATGGAGTGAGGGAAAGAGAATTTTGTCCTCTGGTAAATCTCTTGCTAGAGAACTTGTAACATGTAAAATTGCATTATTTCTGGAGTGATGTCTTATGCTTTGTGTTGCACACACAGAATTTGGGGGGAGGACGTACTCAGTGAAGGGTTCTGAGGTCCCACCTCACAGGATGCTTGTTCCAGGAGTTTCTGGACGGCCCTCTTTGGGAGGTAATATGAAACACAAGCATAAACCAAACTCACTTGCATTTACTTTAGGGAATGTACAGAGGTTTAGTTGACATCGTGTCAATCAAATGTACATTTTAAGCAGTCATAAAGAAAATCATTGTATCACCTGCACAGGTCAACTTTGCTTCTAGCAAACTCTCAGAAAGAAGGCTGGCCCTAACTCAGGGCATATTTGTGTCAATGTGTACACATCCACACATTGGCTTATGTACACACACATCTCGTACCCAGCTAGCCAATGCAATATTTATGTTCATACTTTGAGCTGCCTAGGATCTTGTCATAAAACCTAAGGCTGCTGTAAGGAAGAGCGCACATAAAACTTTCATGACTAGTATAAAAAATACAAAATGTTATCATTAATATTTAATAAAATTTGCAGCAGTCAATGAGCAAAATCAATGTTTTTTAATTAAGTTATTCATTTGTAATATGAGCTGTACCTTGTTGTGTGTTAGCATGGAATTTAGTAGGTTGTACTTAAAAGAAATAAATAAACCTAATTTTATAGCCCTTCGGGTGATGGTATTAGTAATAAAACTATTAATTGGTTGCCTTTTCTTTGATAAGCAAACAGGGTTTTTTTCAGCGACAACATCTTGTATTCCAAGATGTTTTAGACTCTCAAGCTGGATGCTGTCCAAGGTGTTTAAGTAAGATGAATTGCAGTTTTGACTGTTTATAACAGGTACCTCCATGCTCCTAGCATATTGTCTGTTCTCACCAGGTCTCTTTATTAGAAATTGGGGTAGCTAAGGGGCAGAAGTTAATACAAGACGAGTGGGCTTTTAACCATGGTTTTAGAGTCATTATATGTTAAAGAAATTAGCAGTAAACCAAAAACTTGTTAATCTCTCCACCTCTACTTTACTCTAGTGTTCATTTTTCTGACCTACAGTCTCTGTCCAGTTCTTCTTCCTTGTTGTGATTTTCAGACCCTCACTCCTTGGGCAAGCCTTCTTTCTGAGAGTTTGCTAGAAGCAAAGTTGACCTGTGCAGGTGATACAGTGATTTTCTTTATGGCCGCTTAAAATGCACATTTGATTGACTTGATGTCAACCAAGCCTCTGTACATTCCCTAAAGTAATTAGATATAAATAACACATTGAAATTGCATATTAAAAACCATACTACTGTATTTACAATACACTTTACCCAGATTGCAGAGAAAAGGTAATACTTCACCTGTGTTCTACAGTGGTGTCCTGACCAGTTGTTACCATGAGTTGAAAACTGGCTAAAGACTTCTGACACACGCTTTTCAAGGTTTATAGGAGAAAGGCATTTTTTCCCATCAGCCATAATTATTAAAGAAATACAACTTTCTAAATGCAAAAAATTTAGGCACATTTTATTACATATTACTGTATGTTAAATATACCTAATGAGGGCATTATGAAATCCCTGAAGGCTCAACTTGAACAAAATAACTTAAAATGAGTAAAAAATAATATACATCGGTAAGCTATGGTATGTAGAATTTGGGATTAACTTGGTAACTTCTAAGGAATAAGCAAAATGAAACATGCCTCTCCATAAATGTTCCAGGTTCATTAATAATGCGGAATCGAAGGCCTGAGGAACAGAGCAGATTTATCATAGAAGCCACAAAAATCAACTTGATTTTGACTTGTCTTAAGAATCTCAAGAAATATCAGATGTAAACTTGATTTAATTAGAAAAGAGCAAAGATGATTTCCTTCTCATAATTGTCAAAAATAGTTAATATAGACCCTTTAGGGGTTAGAAGAATGTGGGAAGAAAGTGTGCTAGTTTGCGTTATGCTCAGCTTTTTTAGTTATTTATTGAAATGTGTCAACTTTATTGCTGATACTTCACTGATGGTTCATTCTTCATTTCTTCAATATAGAATTCAATTTAAAATAAAACCTGATATTCCATCTGAAAATTTCAATTCTCACCAGAAGTATAATCCAATTAAGTTCCAAATATTTCTTTTAAAAATACAAAATAAAATCATTCTTTCTACATATGCTATTTCTGCTCAGTTCCAAAAGGATAAGAAACTGCATTTGTTTAGTTTTGGTTCATCTATCACTTTGTACACTTTTATGGATTTTTACGTGTAATCACATTTTCAGAGGGGATTTTTATATAGTCTGCTCCCTTTCTGCAGTTATTATCCTTCAGCCTTAAAATTATAAAAATTGATACACACTCTTTGGTTTCTCCCTCCTCGGCAAAGTGATAGGTAGCCATTCATCATTCACTGTGACAAGCTAAACCCGCTTTGTTTAGTGTAGTGAAGGATGACTTTTATTCTTGCTTTTCTTCCTTTCCCCGTTTTACTAACAATCGTAGTGGTGATCACAGGGGCTTTGAGATGTGTGTCGGAATGGGAGGTTTGGGGATAGCATCTCATTTCTAAGGCTCGGAAAGAATCAGCATCTCTCTTCTAAAAACTCGATACAATGTTATTTCGAAGGAATACTTATAAAAGAATTCAGACTTCCATCTGCCTATCCCTGTTGAGGCCACTCTCCATACACCTCTTCCCCCTGCCTCTCTGTACCAATTTGCTCTTTGCAAGATGACGACTCTATCACACATAAAACGCTGCCTTTTTCACTTAACTATGCAACAGCTGCTGTCTGTACTTCTAGGGCAGATTTAATGGTGCATTTATATTCCTTTCAAACTTGAACACAGCAAGAGAAAACCTACCCACAGGGATCATAAGTACTAGTGGCATTTGTGGGGATCTGAAAGCTTTGCATATGGCATTGTATTTACCTGAGCCCTTCCAAAGTGTTATCATTAATACACAGTTGTGCTTTCCAGGTGTCATAGGACAGGTTGAGCATCTTTTTTACGCCTTTTCCCTATGGTTTATGTAGAGGCTCATTTTAATCTCTGGATTGGAGCAAAGGGCCCTATTAAAAAAAAAAAAAAAGCCTCACATACATCAGTCTCTTAGAAGTGAACCAAATGTCAGCTTCCATTTGAGTAACAACTGGAAACATGCCTTCTCCTACAATGTGGTAGGAGGAATGCCAAGTAGTAAGAAGCGGGGCCATGCTTTGGTGGAAAGCTCTCACAATGGGCCGGTCCGGTGAGATTTCATTCAGCCCTCACGGGTACATGCCCAGAGACAGAGTCCCCAGCTCACCCAAGAGCCCTGCCACCGATTACAATGTAGACGCATCACAGGTTCTGTCTGTGACTCCACTCCGTTCACTCACACTGCAGTGACTCTCACACGTGAAAAAGCATGCCTACCACAAATGAGATGTGGCCAGAAGGGCTGCACTTTATGAGATGGATCCATTTGAATGCACAGAGCTTTTCTGATTCAAGATAAATTTGAGAAATATGGAAATGGCCTTTTACTGCCCCCAGCCCTTCCTATGCGTGTTGAGTTTCTCACTCTTTGGGATTCTCCACTTAAAAGATTAATTCTCTTACATTCCCCTCTCCTTCCTTCCTCCTACCACAATTTTGTGCCAAGAAGGAATAGTCATCATGCATTCCCTCTTACAAAGGGGAAATTTCAGGTATGAATTAGGAGATGCTTTTGAAAGCATATCAGTGTTTGGTCAGTGCATGCGTGTCTACACGTGCGTACGTGCCTGCATGTGTGTAGAGAGAGATGAGACGCTGACCCGAAATCCAGATTCACGTTTCCGCAGCCGCATGGCACCTGGAAAGTTGATTTACAGTACTCATCTGCTGGCAGTTTTACATCCCTTTTGGAAAAGCCCTAATCTAGTGTATACCCAAAAAGTCTCAGATTTGGCTCCGTCAAGGTGAGCAGTTAATGTAGGGGCCACTTCAGCGATCGAGGCCAGCAGTAATTCAGCCTCCTTTTGTCCTGATCTTTAAGGTAGGGTGACGAAAAATGTTTTGAATGGATGGTGACTCTTAGCTACCTGGAACTTAGGGAGGGAGAGTCGGTAAGGCTGGCAGAGAGCGAGTGAAATGGAGGGGTTGGGTAGGAAGCAGCAAGTTTGCTTCTCTCCTCAGTGGCGGATGGATGGGTTCTTCATTCATTCCTTCATTTACCAATTCTTCTTCATGACTATTATATTCAGCAGGCCTAGCACAGCCTCTGGCCTCCTGTAGTTAACCACACGCATCTCTTTTATTCATTAGACTAGAAAGGACCTCATTTTCTCACCTCCTGAACCAGAGCATGCCAGTAAGACGTACTCTTCCATATTCATAGATTGGGGAAAGGAATGGCTGACACAGAAAAGACCAGCAGGGGGTCACTGGGCTCCCTGCCTTCACAGGAAGCTGAGGCGCCCCAGGTGCTTGAGATTGCTGGCATGCCAGCAGCAACCTCCCCTTGTACACAGAAACGATGAGATGAAGGGCCCGGAAGCCTCAACCCCCGCCCCAGTGTCACCCGGTTGAGCTCCTTTATCCATAAACTAGAAGGAAGACTATTAATTCTAATCTTAATGTCACTCGTGGGCCCGAGGGCTGCCCTTTCCTCCGCCACACTGAGGGTTCATTCTCCTCCGCCACTTTGGTGGCCAGCCACAGGTAGGACATAACCCACAGAGCTATGGGTGAGTCTCTGAGCACCTTGTTCCTCTCCTAAAAGAAAGACTTCTTGTGTGTGTGAACAGGTCCCTTTAATGAAGCCTCGAGTCTAACTTGCACTCTGTGCTACACCACTGACTGCTCACCCACCCACACCTGTGATGAGGGTGTCTGTCCCTTCTGCGAGTAGGTGGTATATACAGGTCTTGACTACACGTGTCCAAAGGGGCTGGCCTGGACCCATGGCTCCGCCCTCGTGAGCACCATCCCCAGGCGCACAGGTGCCCTCTGCTCCCGCCTGCACGCTCTCAGGGTGGCAGCCTGTGCTCACCAGACGCTGCTTCTCGGGCGAGTGGAGGCTTTTCCGAGCACCAGTACATGACCACCCGTGGAGGAGGGAGTGTTCGTTTCCGATTAGATTTCAGATCACATAATTGTTTATGACAGAAAGCAAGATTTTTTTTCCCCCTACAAATACACAGATGAAAGCAGCTTTGTCTCAGCATCTCCCTGTCTCTGTCATGCTCTGGGTGAAGATCAGGGTCAGGGGAAATGAAAAACCTATAACTGGTTTGTCATCGACTCCCTCGAATGCATTGTCTGGAAGAACAAACGGAGAGTTTATCCTTTACTTTTTACGTGCCTAACCCCCCGGGGCAAGCCCACATCCTCTTTGTTTCGGCGAGGATGCACAAGGGGCCATTAATTACTTGTCTCTCTATATCCAGGGGAATAGCTGGGGCGACTGTATCCACAGGTAGATATCCTTTAGACAATCAATTGAAAACAGTGATGTACTTCCTCATAATGGAAAGTAAACATCGTGTCACTTCAGAACACATCTGAACACTTAAAAAAGAGTCCTGGTGAATCTAACTCCATGCATCTAGCAAAGACAGGAAAACCATGCTGGCAGCTGCTGTTTCTCTCCATGCACCCACCGCCCAGCACTTCTCAAATCTACAGAAGAAGCAATACCGCGCTGGCTAATATTTTTAAATGCAATCTGGTTAAACCCAGACTAGAGACTTGATCGAGAACTTCACTTTGGCCTATCCATTTAAAAAGAAAATTAAGTTGGTTAGAGCTGAGTTGCTATAAAGTTCATTCTTGATATTGTTCGTATCAGATTCTCTGAACTATAAATAAAATGGTATTTAATTTACCGATACCTTCCCAGGAAGCTCGGCATTGAAACTTTTCTGAATGGATAGATGGCAGTTTTAAAAGCTCTCTGGGAAGAGTCTACAGGACAACTGTCTAAATCCTTTGATACTGAGTTCAGGAATCTCTCCTTCTGCCTCCTCTGAATTCTTCCCAAACAGAATCCCATTATCTTATGCCCATCCTGCTTTCTATATGGAGTTAAATGCTGCCTCTCTCCCGCTCTCCTTAGTAACCTGTAATCCTTTCCCTAAGCCTTCTCTCCATCAGGCGGAATATTTCCAGGGTTTTCAAATAGTTGTTCTGCCCCCCTCCTGCCTGCCGCCTGCCACCTGCCCCCACACGTTTTGTGGCCTCTCTTGTCTAGCCTGACAGTAATGGCACCACAGAGATGACCATCTTCCTAATTAGAAAACCTGGCATCTGACCTCCTGAGAAATCTGACACGGGGTGAACTCAAGCAGTTCAATTTTCATTTTTAAATCCATTTGGCAAATATTTACTCAGCCAGCTACGCAGAAGAAAATGTACTCAATCTAGTGGGAGTCGAGAGAGGCTAGATAAGGCTCCTGTCTTCGAGGTTCATGCATCTTGGCTGTGAATAGCTAAATAAAAGAACATGGCAGAGTCAAGTGGTAGCACAGGGAAGACGGGTTCATATTCTTTGATGAAGCACTGCTTTCTCAAAAGCACCATGGAGACCCTCGGGCTGGGCGCACCAGGGAGGATAGACATGGTAGTTGGGTTTGGCAAGAGTTAGATTTTCTTCTGTGCCAAGTCATAATGTGGCATTATGTCTTGGGTTCTCCTGTCTTTAACATACAAGTACCTGGAAAGAGAGGCACAGTCAATCCAATGCCTGAGTATTCAGAGCAGACAGTGGTGATAAATGTGTTCTGGAAATTCTCGAGCCTCATTTTTTTACAATGGTCAAATAAAGAAGGATTCAGAGGAGCACACGTCCTTTTAGGAAACTGTGACTCACCTGGACCTAGAGAGAAGGGCTGTAGTTTCTGAAGGCTGCAGAGCAGACTGGGGAAAAATCAGGGGAGACCACATCCCCGCTGATGCCACTCCTCAGAGCTGCAACCTGGCCAGCACCGACAGAAGCAGAAAGGGGTCTCTGTCCCTCCAGGGCAGGGAGGGACGAACGCCTTGGGGAGGAGGAAATGACATTTGCTTCCGACCCCAGAAACACAGATCTGCATAACAGCTCCTGTCCAAAAAGGACTACTGCCAGGGAAGAAACGTGGGCAAAGCAGCATGTCTGTGGGAGGGTCGTGTGGTTGTTCAGAGCTAAGAGAATTCTCACGCGATTCTGATTTTGACGTGCAGTACTTAATGCTGTTTTTAACCTATACTAGATGATGGTTGTTGGTTTAATGTCTAGAGAGAGATTTTTTTTCATCATGTTAAAGGAAGATTACTTTTGATCCTATTTTACCTAAAGCTTTTTTAACACCTGTTCATGCAATCTATGAATTAATAGATTCTCAAGGATAAACATCTTTACCTCTTGGTGGCAAACCTTATAAATTCTTGACTTATGACTTACTTTTTTTAGTGTATATTAAGTGTGATTTCCTGTGATTTCACTTAGAATATTTTCACTTCTATCCTCATAAGACAAATATCTTTAATTTTTTTCCTTCTCTTTTAAATTTCGATAGTAGAGTGTACTACTTTCATCAAATATACTGGTTATGTTCGTTGTTTTTTTTTTAATTTTTCTGTGTTCTGGAACAAATCATATAGTAGGACTGATCACTTCCTAAAAGCTTGGTTTCATCAGAAGATGGAGCATTTATTTATTTATTTATTTACTTACTTACTTATTTATTTTATTGCACAATTGAAGATGGAGCATTTAAGGAAAAAAGGAAACTTGGCCAGTAAAACTGATGTGGAAGCCTAAGCAGGTCATTTTCCTTACCTCTTTTTGATTTCGCTTTTTTTTTTTTTTTTCAGCTATACCGAGGTATAATTAACAAATAAAATTATAAGATATTTAAAGTGTGCAGTCTGATGATTTGACATATGCATACAGCATGAAAGGATTCCCACATCAAGTTAATTAACATAGCCATTACTTCATGTATTTACTTTTTTTTAAATTTTGATGAGAAGTTTTAAATTCTACTTGCCTAGTAAATTTGAATTATACGATACTGTAATATCAACTATAGTCACCAGGTTTTATGCTGGCTTCTCAGATCTTATTCAACTTATGACTGAAAGTTTATGCCTTTTTACCAGCCTGTCCCTATTTCCGCTGACCCCCAGCCCCTGGCAACATCTTTTCTATTCTGTTTCTGAGAGTTTGACGTCTTTCTTCTGTTTCTATGAATTTGACTTCTTTTTAGACTCTACATATAAGTGATACTTTGCAGTATTGTCTTCGTTTGGCTTATTTCACTGAACATAATGGCCTCCTGGTTCATCCACATTGTCGCAAATGACAGGATCTCTTTTTTAAGGCCAAATAATGATATTTGTGTATATATAGATTACGTCTGTATTCACTCATCCATCAATGGCACTTAGGTTGTTTCTACACCTTGGCTGTTGTGCATAATGCTGCTTTAAACGTGACAGTGCAGACATCTCCTTTCAAGAGCATGATTTTGTTTTCTTTGGCCATATACCCAGAACAGGGATAGCTGCCTCATATGGTAGTTCTATTTTTAATTTTCTGAGGAAGCTCCATACTGTTTTCCATAGTGACTGTACCAGCTTACATTCCCACCAAAGGTGTATAAGGGTCCCCATTTCTCCACGTATTCACCAGCGTTCGTCATCTTTTATCTTTGATAATAGCTGTTCTACTAGGCGTGAGGTACTATCTCATTGTGGTTTTGACTTGCATTTTCTGATGATGAGTGATATTAAGCATCTTTTCATGAAGCACTTGGCCACTTGTATGTCTTCTTTGGAAAAAATGTCTATTTAGGTCCTCCACCCATTTTTTTAATTGGGTTGTTTTGGGTTTGTTTTGTTTTGTTTTCTATTGAGTTGTGTATTTTCCTTGTATGTTTTTGGATATCAACCCCTTGTTGAATATGTGGTTTGCAAATATTTTCTCCCATTCTGTAGGTTGCCTTTTTAGTCTGTTGATAGTTTCCATTGCTGTTCAGAAGCCTTTAAGTTTCATGTAGTCCCACTTGTTTATTTTTGCCTTTGTTGCCATTGCTCTTGGTATCAAATCTGAAAAACCATTGCCGATACCAGTGTCAAGTAGCTTACTGCCTGTGTTTTCTTCTAGGAGTTTTACAGTGTAAGTTCTTAAATGTCAGTCTTAATCCACTCTGAGTTGATTTTTATGTATGGTATAAGATGGGGTGTCCAGTTTCATTCTTTTGCCTGTGGGTATTGATGGTTTACTTTGCTGTGCAGAAGGTTTTTAGTTTGATATAGTTCCACTTGTTTATTTTTGCTTCTGTTGACTTTGTGGTTTTAATTATCTGCATTTAATTTTCTTCCCCATATAATCAGTTCATTTATTAATTTCTGTATTTAGTTTTGTTTTTTGTTTTTTTCTATAATATCTTTTATATCCTTTTCTGGTTTTCTTATCTTTTTCTTATTCTCATAAGTATAATGCTTAATTTGTTTTCATTCATTGTTGAATAAATCTAACCCATTTATAAATTTTTATATGTTGTATTTTAATACTTTTATTCACTAACAGTTTGTAAAGTTTTTAAATTTTTTCTCTTTAAAAGCTATTTACTGGAGACTTGTTTTATATTTCCAAATGCTTTGGTATGTTTGCTTAAATTTTTATTATTTCAGGTTTTATTGCATTACTATCAGAATATATGATCTTTATAGGTTTTTTTGAAAAAAGAAATTTAAAATTTTTCATGGCCTATATTATTGAATCAAGGTTTTTGCAACAGTTCCATGATGGCTGCTTTGTACAATATTAAGTTGGATAGGTCTATACTTATTTAATTCTATCTATTTTATGATATTCAAATCTTATATCCCCTTGCTTTTTTTTAATTCTTCATCTGCCAAACACTGAGAGGGATGGAATTCTCACAGAATATTGTTTTTGTCCATTTCTCAGGTTTCTAAGTATTTGATTTATTGAAATGCTACCTGAATTGTCATCTATATGTTTAACAATTCTTTAAGGATTTTAACTGATAATAATGAAAATGATGCTCTTACTCATTTGTTTTTTTGTCCTGAGTTCAGATTTACCTTAAATTATTATTTCCATCTTTGCTTTTTAAAAAATTTTTGGTTACCTAGTACATATTAGTTCGTCTTTTTTTTTTCTTTTTAACATCTGTACTTTTGTTTCCCTTAAAAACAGATTATAGTTGGATCTTGTTTTTAGCAGATTCTTAGAGTCTTCATTTTTAAAGGGGATTTTAAACTTTGTTCAAACTTTGATTCTCTATCTTAACTAAAATGTTTGGACAAACTTCCGTTATGTTATTTTATACATTTCATGTTTATGTGCCTCACTCTTTCCATAATTTTCTGTCTTTCCTGCTTTTATTTTTTCCAGGGATAAAGCAGAAAAGCTTTATTAACTCTAATGACATATTTAAGAACCATCATTTTAATTCCTCCTTATGTGTGATGAGAAATTAATAATGCTTTTACTGCTTCCTACTCACCTTCTGGCTAATCTTTGTATGATAAGGAGTTCCAGACCCTGATTATTACTACTTTATAACTTTTACTAAGAAATTGTTAATTGCTATGGTAAATAGGGTTTCTTTCAAAAATTATTTTTAACATTCATATTTGATTTTGCAACTTTATAACAATTTCAGTGCAATTCTGTGGGTTTAACTTGTTTAATTGCTCACCACGGTCTTTTCACACCTCAGCTTTCCCATGCTGAATTTCTTGCCTTCGATTCATCTCACTCATAACTGCAATAGTTTTGCATAAATTTTTAGAACTGGTACGTGGATGATATATTTTCAGAGAACTTGCATATCCAAGCAAGTTCTTATTGTTGCTTTAAAATATGAAAATCATCTGGCTGTATACAGAATTCATGAGTAACCACTTATTTCCTTCAGAAAATAATTTAGACTCCTTTTTTTTTTTTCTGGAACTTGCAGTTGAGAGAGAGACATCTGAACAAGGGAGGACTTCTTTTATTAAAATAGCAAATAATTCAAACCACTGTCCAAAGATTAGTAAAATTAGACAAAGGTAAACCCACCATTCAGATTTAATGTAATGAAAACAATTGTATATACTTTAGATCTGTTTCCTTTTAAAAAGAAATAAAATATTAAGAGTTAGCTAAAAACCCAATCTGATTTTTGACTTTAATATTTTGCTTTCATCTTGATATTTTCAAAGTCTCGGTATGTGTATATATAGGTCTCTCTACATTTGAATTTTTTTTCTGGAACACAGATGAATATTTCCCTATTAACTCATTTTCCTTAGTTCAAAAAAGTGTTTACTGAATTTTTTTGTCCATTTTAAGATGCCAATAATTGTAATATACATCACTGATTTAATTACATGTGTGTGTATATATGTGTATGTGTGTATATATATATGTGTATGTATATATATTACACTTTAATAAGAAGATAACCTCTGCTTCAGAAAGATATATGTGTGTGTGTGTGTGTGTGTGTGTGTGTGTATGTGCGTGTGTGTATGTATAAATATTATACATCAATAAAAAGATAACCTCTGCTTCAGAACTATTAAAAAGTCTATGTGGAAGGGGGTAAACTGTTTTAGCATTGCAGAGATGTGACCTTATGTATCTATTTTGAGTGGGTTTTTTTTAACCCCCTTTCTGGTTTCTTGGGAATGTAGATTTGCTATTTATAGGATCATCATGTTTTTTATTTGATTTTCTTTTACTTAATGTTTTCCTATAAATCATCTGCACATTTTTCTCAACATCAAAGTGCTTTCCTACCCTGTCAATTCTGTTTATTCATTACCTTGAATACATATTTTCATTCACTCTGGTATTTGTGTTTATTTTCTTACATGACTTTCTTCCCTGTCAATTTCCTTTTCACACCTTAGCCAGGTCCCCTCCCCTCTAATGTTTTAATCTCTTATTTCATAAAATCCATGCTTCCTTGATATTTTAAGAGAGTACTGAGCTCCATAGTCTGTAGTTTCACATGATGATGATGATGATGATGATGTTGTTGTTGATGTTGATGACAGTGAGCACTTCCTTTGTAAAGGGCATTATGTATATTAATTCATTTAACCTTCACAGCATATGGTGCTGTTATCCTCTCAGTTTCATAGATGAGGAATCCGAGTCCAAATAGCTAAACAACGACTAAGTGGAAAACCAGAAATTTGGCTTCCAAACCCTTACTCTTAACCGTGAAACTGTACCACGGGTACCACGCTGTGTAAGGCATACTTCTGCTACACCTTTGAGATGATGGATCCCTTCCTAGATGTTAGTGCTTCTTTTCATAGACCCCACATTAAATGTTTGTTTTGTTTTTTTCATACTGATTCTCAAAGAAGGAAAGATTTGTCTGTCTTAGGGTTTGCCTGCTGACAGATTCATCTCTTCTCAGAGTCCACCTGCTGTTGCTGGAATCTCTTCTCCACATCTGAAGGTTGACACTAGGTTGTTAGGTGTCAACCGTTTCTGCTGCCTAGCAGTCATTCGTCCAGAGTGAGTCCACTTCATTAAGTTCCAGAACTCTAGGCATAACTGGATAGTATTCCTTCTTCAATGTTGCAGTTGAGGGCAATTTCTCCCACAGATTAGTGATGTTTTCAGTTGCTAGCTTTCTTCGCTAGGGCCGCCGTACTTTTGCATCTTTTAATGTGTTGAAGGCCACTGCAGCAGAAACAGGCAGAAAGTAAACCTGGCACAGCTAGCAGATCACCATCGTAATCCTGAGGAAGACAATTATTATTTCTAGATCTCTTTATCTGGCTAGATTTCCTGTTTCCTCCAGAATGCTCATCAACATAGTTTAGGTTGCTATTAGCTTCTATCTTATTACTCACCCTTTCGGTCTTGTCTCATAAAATGAAATGCTTAGCAAGAAAGAGGAGGAAAACTCAGTGGGGAAGGGAACAGAGAGAAGACAGAAAGCACAGACTCTGTGGAGTGACCCCAGCGTTGCTTAAATCCCCATAGAACAGCAGAGTTGAATTGCGGTTTCCCTCATAGTTTGTTTTCTTAAATTCGCCTCCAGTCTCATACTTGACCACTAATGGAAAGTGTTCTCTTGCCACTGTATTACTTGCCTGGATGGGGGAGGAAGTTTATATTGGTTTAATCTTCATTCATGGCTATGAAAATGTGCTCTCTCTTTCTCATGAAATTCAACTCATTATTGCAGAATCCCACTGCTAACTTGAACAAACGGAATTATTCCATTGGGTTTTATTGCTCTAAAAAGCAGTTCCTTCATTGATGAGAGAGATTCTATAATCAGTTAAAAGAGAAAAAAATGTAATACTTAATATTAAGGATGCCCTATGTGATTTGGGCCCTTGATAAATAAATATGATGCATTTTATTATTGTACTGCTATTATTTTATTACCCTATGATTCCAAATTTTAGAACGTTGAATTTTGGAAAATGTCACTTGCTGGGTACAATACTAAGCAACCTCAGGCTAAATAGGCTCCAGTATGATCTCGTCGTGACTATAGCTTAAAGCTCATTTTCCCCCTAGTTTATAAACTCTAGGTATTGGGGGATGGCAAATTGCATATTGTCATTCTCCCTGTCTCTTGAAATGATAGTTCCACACTTTTTTAATTAAGATAAGATAGCACTGGGAGTAAAAAATAGTTTACTTTCATTTTTATTTTTCAATACGCCATTATAAGATACCCGCCTAGTATAATACACTGTTATTTTGCTAACCTAGTAACAAGCACATTCACCCTTTCCTGGACAGTGTGCATGCCAATGTCACTTTTCAAGAGGAAAGCTTTGCAAACTTATATACTGACTAGAAGAGAAAAGTATATTAAAAAACAAACAAACTGCCAAACAGTAAAAGAGACTGGATGTTAACGGAGTTTCATTGTGTTTATTTCCTCTTTAAAATTCCTCATAGAAATTGGGCATTTAAGAAATAGGATTTGAGAAGTACAGCGTTCTTCATGTTCCCAAATTTCATTTCCTGCATCATAAGGAAAAGAAAATGTTTTATTCAAGTGGTCCTCTTGAGATCCTCCAGCATACCTAAGAGGATCCTGTTGGACATGTGTGTTCTGGACACGAGCTGACGCCCTTCACTCTGGCCTGCAAGCCACCGTCACTCATCGTGGGGGCTGTGGCTGGGAAGAGGGTTTTCAGTTCACACAAATCTAATGACAGTGTGCTCTCGAAACTCCTTATTTTTTAATTTTATTATGTACAGAATGAAGTCCACTTTTTGTAGTATGACTCTTAGGACTAAGAACGGAACATATTTTATACTCTCAACACACACACACACACACACGCACGCACGCACGCACACACACGGTGCTTTAATCATTGCTTGACTCTTTGCCATTCGAGAACAGGCCTCGTACTTAAATAACCACAACTCCTTACTCCTGTTTTCCTGAACTTGAGAAAAATCTAAATAAATTAGGGTCCAGATGAACTTCCAACTTCTTTGTGGAGTTTCACAGTGCAATCAACCCTCCATTCCTTTGCCTTTATATGCATTTCCACTGTGTATTACTTTTGGTCCTTTGGCCATTTTTGTGTGTGTGTGCTGAATGATTATCTATGTGTGTGCCTGTATCTGTAGCTTATTCACTGTTGTACTCTGCCCATGGGACAGTATCTGGCACATGATAAGTGTGAAGCGATTTTTAATATTAAATACTAGGTCTTCACAGATGATATGTAGGTATCTGCTTCACACTAAAGTATATATTAAAGGAAAAACATTTTCTAGGGGTGATAAGAAATGGAACAGAAACAAACTTAACGATAGGTGGTGGTTTTTCGAAACTATATGTGAAAAGTCAGAAGCAGAGTTTCAGTGTGAACCTAGAACCCGGGCTTTGGATTGGCAGGAAACAAGCAGAAGACAGGAATTGTATTGTGTTGAGGAATTTATTTTATTGAGAATCAGATTCCTTGACCTTTCCAGCTTTCAAAGGCCAACAGCATTCCTGGGTCCACGGCCCCTTCCTCTGTCCTCAAAGCCAGCAGAGCAGCATCTCTGGATCTCTTTCTGCCCCGCCTTGCTCCGTCATCACGTCTCCTGCTCTGACTGCACCTCCTGCCTCCTTTTCCCTGCAAGGACCCTGCTGATAACGTTGGGCCTGCTTGGATGGTCTCCTACCTTGAGATCCTTAGCTTAATCACATCTGCAAAGTCCCCTTTGTCACGTAGAGTAACATATTCACAGGTTCCAAACATTAGGAGGTGGATCTTTTTGGAGGGCTGTTATACTGCCTGTCACATCTCATGATCCAGAAACAATTCAGTCTTCCCAGGTATTCTAATAAGCTGGACAGGATCGTCCTTCCTTCCTTCCCTCCTACCCTCCCTCC
>NW_024344378.1:6300344-6414356 GCF_902729225.1 Pteropus medius
TTGTCACCCAACTTGGCATTCCTTGTAAGAGCCTTCCATGAGCATCGCTATGTTAGAACACATTAGATATCTCGGACATCCAGGATGCTGGCGAAGTGCGGACAGAGGGGCCGCCTTCCTGACACCTGCACTCCCTGACAGACGGGACTGCTGCAGAGGGGTAAGCAAGGCAGAGTCTGACAGCCGAACAAGCACCGGACATTCTGTGCATCACGAAAGTAAATGAGTGATGTGCTGACGTTATTTCTAGATGGGGTGGGATTTGGGGGTGAGGGTGGGACACAGATTTTTGTCTGGGTGTCACAGCTTCCTGAATTTGCAGTTGAGAATGGACGCCTCTGCAGCCTCTCTTAAGCCTTAAATTCCCTGTTGCCAGGTCTAAAATAACTGGGAACTGGCAGAAGCCTGGAGCTGTTCCTTCTCAGATTTGTTATTTTTCTAAACTCCACTTGTGGAATGTCGAATGCCAATTCAGCTGGCAAAGGCATCTGATAAGAGCACATCATCCCATAAGCATTTCTGACAGTCGGTGTCACTATGCATCTTTTTTATCACCCTCCTTTTTACAAGGTATCACAGATAGCACGCGAAGTTCAACTGTGATTAATAGGACACTCTCACCATTGACTTCACTGGGCTCCAGCCTCCGAAGAAAAATGTGACTGCTGATAAATCTCATGTGATAAGAGCCGTGTTATGTAAGCAGTTCGGGCAGGCATTTCAGTGCGTATTATGACACGGCGGTAGTTTGCAAAGTTCAATTGAGTTGACGAGGCCTCTCGTTCCATTGATTTTTCTAGGCTTCTGTAGCATGAGAGTAAGAAATACTTCTAGTGCGAAACCCATGTGCACATGACAGAGATTCGACTGTTCAGCCGCTCGTATATTGTTTCTTTGGGTCCACTTTCAGAGTGTTATACACACTTTGAAAAGCTTTTTCTAGGTGTCCTCCCCCGCCCCCGCCCCCCCCCAGAAATTAATACATCAAAGTTTCCGGTGGAACGTGAGCTGAAAATGTTTAAATGGTCTGAAAAGTCCTGGAGACAAGGTGCAGTTGTTCTGGTTTCAACTTCTGGTGATGCTCAGCCTAGCGTATAGAGGGTGAGAGTGGGGGCAGAGGGAATACTGTTTAGCATGTCATGTTGTTTGTGTGCATGAGATTTACGGATGAAATAGCAAATTATTTAGGTTACTAAATTTCTAAATGACAAGAGATTTAAATGGTGGAGAAACTACCTCGAGTTTATGGGAACATAAAGAGCATTCCTTCAAGGCACAACTTGCTTACTGGGAACGTTCCGGAAGCAATTTAATTGTGCACACAGGGTATTCAGGGACAGGGGGAAGGCTTTCCTGTGAGTTAAAGTCTGTTGGGGGAGCCCTTGGGGGAGCAGTTTCATCTCAAAGCATAACTTGAAGCACAGTTAAAGGTGTTCGATTAGTTACAGGGCAGCATGCAATCGCACGGTACAGTTGACTAAAGAAGTGGGGTGTTCCTCAGTGTAACGTGGGGAGAGCAGAGCCTGTCACTTGAAAGGCTCCTTCAGCAGTTCTCATCCGTGCTCCGTGAACTCATGACTGCAGCCGCACTGGAAAGCCTGCATCCCTGAACTTGAACTTTTCCAAGCCTCCATGCCTATGCTGGAGCTGTTCCCACTTCGTGGAGCATTCTTTTTTTTTTTTTCCTTCTGGTGACTTTCTCATCATATTTTAAGACCCAGAACAAGTGGTCATCACCACCTCTCATCAAAACTAGTATGTTTCTTCCCGAAACCCACTAGCACAGTGCCCATTGTTCTTTTTTAACCAATGCATTGTTCTTCATCCCCAGCATGGTCCGTTCCCCACCCCATCCCCATGGCTCGGCTTGTGCGCGGCATGGGGCCTTGACCCCCCTTTGTGTTCCTGCCCCCTGCCCAAGCAAATCGTGCACTCTCGGCGAGCACTTATTCAAAGATGGAATGAGTTTGTGCCCAAAGAGACACCAGACCACCCAAGGGACAGCCTGTCATCCTCCTGGCATTTCTTATCTAGTCAAAGAATATAAAACTCTTAATGTAAAATCTTCTCTGATGAAGAAGGCAGAAAAGGGTTGTGGAACTTAAAATCCTCTAATATAAAACGTTCGTGTGGGCAGATCCAACAGAGAAGAAACTAAGCCCAGGGGATTTTCACTCCGAAATCCACGGATTTGCTTTCCTGTTGTTTTCACCTCTTCCCAGTAATTCCATGTGATGGAGGCGTTTTGCCAGGGTTAATCTGCATGTAATGGTTTCAAAGAAATCATATACTTACTCTCCTTGCGGGGCCCTGGGGTTTTCTTTTCTGGACAGTGAGGTGCAAAACAGTGATAAATAAGCTGATGGTTATCACTGGAGGTAATACTTTCCTTCCCTTTCCTTTTTTTTTTCACTGCCATCCCCAAAGCAAGTGTGTACTGGAGTGCTTCCTTCTTTAGAGTTGGAGGTTTTGCTCAGGCTCTGGCAGAACTGGAGAACGTCTGATAACCAGAAACATGCGAGATCCAGGTGACAGTTTTATTTCAGAAGTCCTCTGGCGAGTGGTCCCCGGCCCAAGCCAGCCAGACCTTTGCTTTCCGATAAAGGTAACAGGCACACGTCCGGTCTGGCCTGAGCTTGAGCACTGAGATCGAGAACTCGGTTCTGCCACGTCCCACCGTGTACCTGCTGGCCAGGAAAGCACGAGGCATCCCTCCCTTCTAGGCTTGGGGCAGAGCAGCAGAGCATGGAGAGTCCCCCCAAAGTCACAGGACGTAAACCCTCGCTCTAATCCTGAGAAGAGCAAATGGCCCGTCCGGAATCCTCAGTAGTTGCTGGGAGAGCGTAGGATCTGACACATTCAGGAGGTTACAACTAGGAGAGTCCTATACAAATGCTGATCGACTTTAACCTTAACCCTCTATCCTAAAATCAGAACCATGTATGTTCTTGAGATGTAAAGAACAGTGTTAAAGGGATGAGAGAGAAGTTTATTTTTTTTGTTTGTTTGTTTTGTTTTCCAAATCCCAACTGATAGAATTGTAGTGACATACGGATGTGGTTAATTTTCATGACTTTTTTCTCTCTGGTTTCAAAGTGAGAGTAAAATTAATAGTCAAAGAGAATGAGAATAATGATATACCGCAATTAAAGAGCAAACTGTTGTCCAGATTTCTGGAAATCAGCGGTATTTATTTCTAGGGCTGGGGTGCTCAAGGGTGCTCCGCAGCGCAGGAAAGGGGGTATGAAGTCAGGACCACAGTTTCAGAGTCTGAGGACATAGAAGCACACATCCCCACGGCCACTCACCAGCCGCGCTATGCTAGACCAACGTACGGCACTGGCTGAGCTCCGTAGGATGTCTTGGAAAAGGTGCTTTATAAACTAAGAAGCATAATATCAAAAGCATTCAGTCGTTCGTTATTACAACAGAATTTTGTAATCCTTAAGAATGTTGCTTTATAATTTCACCAACTTTTACATCCAATCTGAGTAGCATGAATGCAATTTTGCTTACTGTTTGTCCATTTGTTGAAAGAAAATGCTTTTTGAAGCACTAACTCCCCCTCCACCTTGGCAGGTAGGATGTTTACAGAGAGAGGTGCGCTCTGCACGGTCACTGTGCAAGGTGGTGCCTTCCATCTCCACAACAGGAGAGGGAGAGGAAAGCGATGAAATAAAATGAAAGAAAGGAGCATCGTGGGGAAGGAAGCTTCAGGTTCAGAGTGATTTTCTCTTGTTTAAAAATATCTCCAGATTAGACAGCTGTACTCTAAGTCAGGACAAATGTAAATGAGTCTTGGGTTATCTCTTCAGGACTGTTCATACCGCTTAGCCTATACATTAGTGAGAACGCCTGGGAATTCACGGCAGTGTTAACCCTTTCCGGTAGAAATCCTGAGCCTATGCTGGTCCTCCAGGGAGGAATGGGGGAGCACACAGGGCTTAGCTCACCTGACGGTCAAATGTGCTGTTCTTTTCCTTAAAAGAGGCTTGAGAGTAGCTGTTAGTGTTGGAAATTGAAAACGGGAAATGACAAAATCCAAAAGCTTTATCTTTCATCTATACTACTACTATTACTACTACTACTGGGCAATTTTTACTGAATTTCTTCTGCGTGTGAGATGCAATACCAGGTACTGACATACATTAAGTCGTGAAATCTCATCCTTACAACCACACTGAGGTATGTATCACACTTCCCATTTTTCTAATGAACAAACAGCAGCTCATGTCGTTGACATAACTCGGATGGTGTTAAGAGGCAGAGCTGGGACTTCACCTCAGGTCCAACTTGAAGCCTAACTTCATGCCACTACTCTGTGTGGCTGCTTCAGTGCTTATTAGCTAGATGAGCAGGATGGATGAGTTTGCACAGCTACAGGCCTTGAGGTCAAATAACCTCTGGCTTCACACCTCGGTTCTGTCACCTATTTACCTCTGTGGTCTTGGAAGAGTCTGTTAATCACTCTAAGCCTGTTGTTTCATTTGTAAAGTGTTGTTGTCATTGGGTCTTCAATCCTCATAGGCTCGTTGGGAGAACCAAATGATGCAATGCATCCTGGATGCGAGAGAGATGAAAGGGCTCCTTATGCTTCTTTTCTCACGAGTGGTATTATTTGCGAGGCTTATTCTTAAAAATACATTTGTCTTAAAGGCTTTGTATTATTCTGACGACGACATTAACAAGTAGCACAAGCAATGATATGCAATAAAACCTTTGTTTGATTAGAGCCCACATAAATAAGAAACTCTTAACTATCTAGATTGCATTTTGTTGTTTTCTTGAACGCCACTTTTGAGAGCAAGACACAATTAGTAAGAAAATAAGTGAATAGCGTGAGTTTGCTAAAAATCCCAACAGCGCCTAAGGTATTTCTAGCAGCGCAGTCAGAGACAGAGCAGAAAGTGTCCCTGGAGACCACAGACATCAAGTCACTTGTCCAAAGTCATTTCCCCAGCCGGAAGCTTGGAACTCGAGTTCCTGCCCTCTTTCTTCGCACGCCCCACATGTCTAGCTCATTTCCCTGGCCTAATGTTAAGCGCACACAGATGCTCGGAGTGAGAGCCTCTCGATCCTCTCTGTCCGGGGAGAGGGCCCGCTTCTCTGTTCTGTGGACTCTGCTTACTCAAGATGACTCAGTTCCTTGCTAAAGGACTTTCAATCACAAAGGCTGGAAGCAGAAATTTTAAAGTTATCAAAATGTCTCACTCCCCAGTCTCATTAATGGTTTTATTATTGTTGTTGTTGTTGCTGCTGCTGCCGTCTGCCTTATTTAGTAATGGCAAAACAAGTTTGCATGGTGACTTAAACTACTTGGGATACATCGTGAACTTGAACTAGTTATTCATTCCCATGATGCACTGTCTGGCTCTGCTTATTGCCCCCATTCGCTGGAAAAGGGCCAGTCTCCCACGTTTTATAAATCTGTCACTGTGGGAGGCATTGTGCAGTGATAGAGAAGGTCAACCGCACATCAAGATGATTTTTGTGGTTATTGTGTAAGGCAGACACAGGGAGATGTGTTTGTAGAGGAGGGTCGGTCTGGTCATTGCTTACTTTCAGTTGGAGGGAATAGGACTTGAAAGGACAGAGGAAGTGCCAAAAAGTAAACCGTGGATGCCGTCTTTCATGGTTTTTCTTTTCTTATGATTCTTATCTCTTGATGGTTTCCTTTCTTAAGGTGGCTCCTTAGGGCATCCTAGATAGCGGGAGAACAGAACATTCTAAGGTTCGGCTTTGAAGCGAGGATTAGAATTAACTGCCCTTTAAATACAGGGACAGATTAATCCAGCCCAAGTCCCAGTAAGAGAGGTCAAAGTCTTCTTACTTCACGGATGCAAGCATTTCACACAGAGACACAAGACAGGGTAAATTACCTGCTCAAGGCCACACAGCAAGTTCCTGAGTGGCTGGGAAGCAATTACACGTATAGAAAGATCTTAATTATTTGGGCCTGAAGATGATAGAAGTGCCGCGGTATATTGGCATCCAGCAGTTCCCTGCCATCTCAGTGGTAACCATATCAACTGCTCTGAGGTCAGGAGCCACCAGCTTAAACCCAAGAGTCAGGCAGGAGCAGAATGCAAGATTTATAAGGGTCCAGAGCCGCCACTGCATTCCAGTCCACAGCTGCAGGGCCGCAGACCGTGGCCTGGGCCTGCTGCACAGGACTCCCAGGGCAAACCGAGTCTGGGAAGGTAAGCAGCACGTGCTCTTAATGTTTTTAGAACCAGAGCTTTTGGTCCGGAATGACTGTTAACTGTACCAGTAATGAAAGTGAGTCAGGACCTTAAAGACCATTTTAACAAATATGTTTTTAACCTGATTCTCACAGGGCAAAGGAAATCCAAGTGATAGATTTTTCATTTGGGGCCAAAAAGAATTAGAGGTAATCTCAGAAGTTTACCTCTTTGGGCCTGAGGCCAAAACTTGCAGCTCAAGGAGGAGTATAATATGAGCCTTAAAATGAATTATAAAGAGCCAAATAGAATAAAATACGGGTCTGAGTCTGAGTCGGTAAGGTGTCAATGGATTTCCTGAGCTGATCGTCTGACCGGGTCAGTGGCACTAACATGATAGTTTTAATGTCACCTCTAAAATTGCTAAGCTTTGATATTCTAAGTAGCCTAAACACATAGTAAGATTCTAAGAGTAACTTGATTTTTCTGCTATTCTAAAGTGGATCTTCTTTATCAAAGCCACAGATACATGGGGCAGTTAAAAGATAATGTGAAAATTTCTCTAGACACTTCATATCACTGGTTTATATCATCAACTTTCAACCCCACCAGTAGGTCTTGGTTGATAGGCAGTTGGTTATAAAAGCATGTCTGAACTTAGATGAACTAGAAAGAGTAATCTGTGATCAACTATAAACTGAGCCACCTGGAAAAAAAATCTGTATTAACAATGGGCAGCCTGTCAGGCACGATGTTTTCAAATGGTACTCGGTCAGTTCCCAGACATATTCTGCATGCTGTCCTGTGCTGAATGCCCTCATCTGCCTGTGATGAATCACTCTAATGACGATCCCCTGGGAGTCTAATATGATTTCATGTCCTCTCTTTATAATGTGGAAAATGTCTGTTCATTGAGAAACCTGAAGGTGTATTTTTAAAGAATTTTTACCACATTGCTCACACCTGTAGTCTCCAGGTAATATCATAGAAGTAATAATAATGGCTAACATTTACTGAGAATTGAAGGCCGGTTGCTATGTGCCACCTGGCACTACGCCGAGTATACTGACATCTGATATCACATGAAATCCGCACAAGAGTCCGGACTTATCTACGTTTTATAGATGAGGATGCTGAGGTACAGAGGAGAGAGCCTTGCCCAAGGTTACGCTGCTGAGAGGGGACAGAACCCAGATCTGAACCCAGGTGGACGGACTCTTAACCGACATTATTGTGCAGCCTAAGAATCTTCATGGGATTGCCCTCTAAAGCTATTTTCCCGAGGAAGCGATATTAGTCATTTTGATATTAATTTGACAGTGTTTCCCACTCTGCATGTCTTAATCTTAACTGTAATTATGAAATCAAAAGCATATTTTTCTCAATTCAAGTAAGTCAGCTAGGGGATTTCTACTTCTGACCAAGATGGAGTAACAGAGACTGGATGTACCTTCCTGTCTGATGAAACCATTTTTAAACGGACAAGGTATATTTTAGAAGAATAGCAAAGATTAAATATATTTTTGAAAAAGAGAAACAGTTTGCAAAGCCCTAGATACCAGACAGTGAAGGACAATGATCCTTAAGAAATAGGAAGCAAACAAGGTGACGGATGAAATGGAAAACTGTCAGACTTCTGGGATCCTACAAGCAGAGAACAGGCTGACAGAACTGCTCAACTGCAAACATGTTCTACTTTTCAAGAAAAAGGAAGGATGACTCGACGTATCTACAGATGCAAAGGACAGAGAGTCAGATCCGGAGCAGGGGCCAGTGGGGCCTCCCTGGCCTCCCACGAGGGTTGATGGGATTTTGGCCAGCTCAGATGCAGGAGCTGGCTCAGCCTTCATAGGCCCAGATGGCGGATCAAGCCTCAGAAAATTATTCTTACGACCTTAAACCTAATGGAACTTGCCCTAATAGGTGGCAAACTTATTTAGACTAGTGACCTCCTTTATTCCTTCCATTTATTTTGGTGGAATAAAGGGGTTTACTGATCTAAATACATTTTCTTTTTGGAATGGGAATGACTATCTTCTGCCTTGACCCAGCATTGTACTTTGAAAGCAGATAACTTATTTTCTAGCATCACAGGTCCACACGTGGACAGGAATTTCCCGAGGATGGGGCCTACACAGAATCTCACCCACACCTAATCTACAGGACTTCTACGGATATATTTGGAACTTTTTTGAGGTGATATGTAAATGAGATTTTAGATTTAATGTTAATGCTGGAATGAGTTAAGACTTTGGGGTGTGTTGAGATGAGGTGAATGTATTTTGCAAGTGGTATATTGCAAATTCTTGGAGTCCAGAGGAAAGACCGTACTAGGTTGAATGATGTCCCCCCAAAATCATGTCTCCCCAAAACCTCAAAATCTGCACTTATTTGGAAATAGGGTCTTTACAGAAGTAACTCGTTCAGATGACAGCACGCTGGAGTAGTGTGGACCCTAAAGCCAGTATGAGTTTCGTGCTTATAAAAAGGAGAGGATACACAGCAAAGAAAACCATCAATAAAATGAAAAGACAGACTGCTGATTGGGAGAAGATATTTGCCAATGATACATATGATAAGAAGTTGATATCCAAATTTTATGAAGAACTCATAGAATTCAACACCAAAAAAAAAAAAAAAAATCCAATTAAAAAATGGGCGGAGGACCTGAATAGACATTTCTCTAAAGAAGACATACAGATGGCCAACAGACATATGAAAAGATGCTCAATGTCACTAATTACCAGAGAAAAGCAAATTAAAACCACAATGAGATATCACCTCACACCTGTCAGAATGTCCATCATCAAAAAATCAAAGAACAACAAGTGTTGGCCAGGATGTGGGGACACGGGAACCTTCGCGCACTGTTGATGAGATTGTAAATTTGTACAGCCACTATGGAAAATGTTGGAAATTCTTCAAAAATTTAAAAACAAAACTACCTTAATGCTCAGAAATTACACTTCTGGGTATTTATCTGAAGAAATCCAAAACACAAATTCAAAAAGTCATATGCACCTCTGTGTTCACTGCAGCATTATGTACAATAGCCAAGATATGGAAGTAACCTAGGTGTCCATCTTTAGATGAATGGATAAAGACGAAGTGGTACATATATGTAATGGAATATAACTTGGTCATAGAAAGGAATGAAATCTTAACCATTTGCGACAACATGGGTGGACCTAGAGGGCATCATGCTAAGTGAAATAAGTCAGACAGAGAAAGACAAACACCATATGATCTCACTAATATGTGGAATCTAAAGAACAGAATAAATGAACAAATGAAACAGAAACAGGCTCACAGATACAGAGAACAAACTCATGGTTGCCAGATGGGAGGGGGTTGGGAGGCTGAATGAAAAAGGGGAAGGGATTAAGAAGTACAAATTGGTAGTTACAGAATAGTCACGAGGATGTAGAGTACAGCATAGGGAATATAGTTAATAAAACTGTCATAACTATGTATAGTGCCAGGTGGGTACTAGACTAATCGGGGGGAATCACTTCTTAAATTATGTAAAACTTAAATTATATAAAAGTTTCAAGTGTACGTGAAACTAATATAAAATAAGAGCGGATATATTGAGACTTAGACCCGCACTGGGAAGATGGACATGTGACAACAGAGGCAGAGACGGGAGTGAGGCAGTTGCAAACCAAGGTACATCGAGGATTGTTGGCAACTACAAGAAGCTGAGAAGAGGAAAGGAACGGTTCTCTCCTACGGTCTTCGGGGAGAGCATGGCCCTGTTGGCATCTTGATTTAGTACTTCTCACCTCCAGAATTGTGAAAGAATACATTTCTGTTATTTTAAGCCACACATTTTCTGGCATTTTGTTACAGCACCCCTAAGAAACTAATTCCCATGGTAACACTAATCAGAAGAAAGTTGGAGTGGCTCCATTATTAACAAGCAAACTGCCAGAAATAAAGACAGTCATTTGATTACAATACAGGGATCGAGTCATCAATTAATCAAGAAGACACAGAAATCCTCAACTTCTATGCATATAACAGAGATTCAAAGTATATGAAGTAAAAACTGATTGGCGGGGCTGGGAGGAAGAGGTGAAGGGTTAAAGAAGTACAAATTAGTAGCTGATGAATGGTCACGGCAATGGGGAGCACGGCAGAGGGAACGCAGTTAGCATTAAACGCTGGCTAGGTGAAGGGTCAGGGGAGGGAGGGAGCAATTGGAGGGATCATTTTATGAACTATATAGATGTCTAACCAATGTATTGTATACTTGAAACTAAAATAAATAAATTTGTAAAAAGTGACAGGGGAAATAGACAAATCCACGGTAGTCAGGGATTTCAACATTCCTCTCTCGAAAAGTGATAGAACAAGTAGATAGGAAATCAGTAAAATAGATGTGAACAACACTTGAACCAGCTTGACCTAATTGACATTTATAGAATATTACACCCAATGACAGAATTCATATTCTTTTCAAGTGCATCTAGAACATTTAACAAAATAGACCATTCTCTAGGCCGTAAAACAAGTCTCAATGAGTTTTAAACTATTCGAGTGCTTCAAAGTACACAAATTGACAAAACAGAATTAAATTAGAAATAACAGAAAATCTCCAGATATTTGAAGCTAAAGTAGCATAATAGTCTATGTGTCAAATCAAATGGAATATTAGTAAGTATTTTAAATTTAATAAAAATAGAAACACAGCATGTCAAAATTTGTGAGATGCCACTGAAACGATATTATGGGGGACTTTTTAGCACTAAACAAAGTCTCCAATCAATGACTGCAATCCCCGCATTAAGAAACTACAAAAAGAAATGCTAGTTAAGCACAAAATAAGTAGAAGAAAGGAAATAATAAAGATGAGAGTGGAATAGAAAACAAAGACAATAGAGAAAAATCATTGAGACCAAATGCTAGTTCATTGAGAAGATCGGTAAAAATGTGAAACCCGTAGCTAGACCTGTTAAGAAAAAAAGAAATTTTAACTCACTAATAATAAAAATGAAAAATGTGACATCATTAGGGTTTCTGCAGATATCTAAAAGGATAATAAGGGACATTATTAACAACTTTAGGCCAATATATTTGACCACGTAGATTAGAGGTTAACAAATGTTTTCTGTAAAAGGTACAGGCAGTAAAAAGTTTAGGGTTCGAGGGCCACATATGCTATATGACACGTATTTATTTTTTAGCTTTTAAAAAAATGTAAAAATGCATTCTTAGTCTGCAGGCTATAAGCTTGGATGAAATAGAATAATTCCTTGAAAGACAAATTGCTCACATTCACTCAAGAAGAGATGAATAACCTGAATAGCCCTGTATCTAATAAGAAATTGAATTTGTGGTTAAAAACTCTCTCACAAAGAAAACTCAAGACCCAGAGGGCTTTACTGGCAAATTCTACCAAATATTTAAGAAAGAAATAATACAATGAGAAAACTACAGATCAATATCCATGTGGACAGAGATGCAAAAGTTCTAAACAAAATTTTAGCACGTTGAATCCAACAATATATAAAAAGGAAAATTCATAGCGACCATGTAGATTTTGTGCCAGGAGCACAAACGTGTTGCAACATTTGAAAATTCATGCAATTCATCATGCTGACAAACTAAAAAGAAAACCATGTCATCATCTAATAGATACAGAAAAGGATCCATTTGATCTAGTAGATACATTCCTGGAAAAAAAAAAAGTAGCAAACTAGGAATAGACAGGAACTTCCTTAATCTGGTATGAAAAATTCACTGCTATTATCCTACGTCACAGTGGAAGACTGAATGATTTTCGTGTAAGATTAGGATCAAGACAATGATGTCTGCCTCTCCACTTCTACGTGACATTACACTAGAGGTTCAGGCCAGTGCAGTCAGGAAAGCTGCAACATAAAAGAGCAATATAAAAGACACCTATAGGGAAAAGGGAAACTGTCTTTTTGAAAGCAACATGATTGTCTAATGTAGAATATTCTGTAGAATCTACAAAGAAGCTGCTAGAATAAAAAAGCTTAGCAAGTTGGCAAGGTGTAAGATCTATATGTGAAAACAAATTGTATTTCTATGAAGTATACCATTTATGACACTACCAAAAAAAAAAAAACGGGGAAAAAATTTGTCAAGGGAGGTGAAAATTCGCACATTGAAAACCACAAAACATTGAGGAGAGAAATTAGAGAAAACCTAAATAAATGGAGAGAACACCAATTCACGGGGCAGAAGACTCAATATCCTTATGATGTTAATTTTCTCCAAATGAATCTATAGATTTAATGCAAAACCAGTCAAATCCCAGCAGGGTTTTTGGTAGTAATTGGCCAAAATTCATGTGGAAATGTGAAGGGCCTAAAATAACCAAAATAACTTTGAAAAAGAAGAACAAAGTCAAAAGGCTAATACTGTGATTTCAAGACATTATTACACTGCAGTAATCAAGACAGTGTGGCATTGACAAAGATATACAGATAGATGAAGGGAACAGAACAGAGAGCCCAGAAAGTGACTTATACATATATGGACTACTGATTTTCAACAAAGGTGCAAAATCAATTAATCCAGTGGGAAAATGATAGGTTTTTCAGCATATGGTGCTGGACTAATTAGACACCCACATGCAAAAAATAAATAAATTTTGATCCTTGCACCATGTAAAATAATTAACTCAAAATATATTTAGTCCTATCACAGGACAAAAATATTTAAAACTATAAAACTCTAGAAGAAAATATTGGAGAAAATCTTTGTGACTTCGGGTAGGCAAAGATTTCTTGGATACAGCTCTAAAAAGAATGATCCAAAAGCTGGTAAATTGGACTACATAAAAAATTCTCTTTGGGAAAAATCATTAAGAGAATGAAAAGACAAGTCACAGACTAGGAAAAACCTTTGTAAATTATATATTTAATAAAGAACCCTGAAAACTCAAGAAGAAAACTCAATTTTTAAAAAAATAGGGCAAAAGATTTAAATGAGTACTTCTCCAAAGAAGATATACAGGTGTCAAATAAGCACATGAAAACATTCTTAACATGATTAGTTATTAGAGAAATCCAGATTACATCTAAAATGAACTACCACTATAACCTATAAGAATGGCTAAATTTAAAAGACATTATACTAAATTATGGTAAGAGGGAAAGTACTGGAACTGTCATATACTCATACATTGATGGCGGAATATAAAATGTTAAAATCTCTTTAGAAAACAGTTTGGCAGTTCTTTACAAGTTAAATATATACCTACCACATGATGCAGCCATTCCTCTCCTAAATATTTACCCAAGATAAAGGAAATCATAGACTGTCTGTACAAAGGCATGTACATGAGCATTTATAGCAGTTTTATTTCTAATAAGTCAAGAGAACAGATAAACTGTGGCATATTCATACAATGGCATGCTACTCAACAATAAAAGAGAATGCACTATAGTTGATATAGGCTAAAACATGTATGAATCTCAAAATGATTATGCCGAGTAAAAGAAGCCAGACCAGGAAAAGTAATGTCGTATGATTCTATTTATGTAAAATTCTAGGAAAAGCAAACCAGTGTCACAAAGCAGATCAGTGGTTACTTGGGGATGAGGAGGGTGGGTGGAAAGGGTGACAATGGGGCAGAAGGAAACTTTGAGCTTGGTGGGTGTTGTTCATTGACTGATTGTGGCAATCACAGATAATTTTGTGAACGTATACGTATGTCGAAACTTCCCAAATCTTACACAGTTTGTCGTAATATCAGTTATACCTTAGTAACCCATATAAGCTAAGTGGTGTGTTTGCTTGGATGGTTCTATTTGCCTTTTTTGCAACTTTTTTGTGATGTTTGTTGATCACAGAACCAATCCACTATCTCAGAAAAAGCTAACCTTTCTACTACAGGATGTTAGATGAAACAGTGAATGACTATCTATAGAACCGGGTGTCAGTTGTCATCTAGGATTTATTTTTTTATTAGTAGAAATACAACTTTACTTTCTATTTAGCCCTTACCGCAGAGAATTTACAATAAGCAACCCTGATTTATGAAAATACAAATTTATAAAACAAGTGAGAGACTGATCACATTCCATACCAAAAAACAGTCCCCAAAGGGCTCCTTTAAATAGGAAATCTTCTTGGAGGCACCTAAAATTGATTTGATACATAAGAAATTGGCTTTGTGCACATTTCAGGAAACTGCCTACATACTCTTAAACGTGACTTACCAAGCAATGAGTTTTTGAATAAGCCACGTGTTCTGTGAATGGGCCTCTCTGGTCATAGGTCTCCCCCACAACAATCCCCCAAACACCCGCTGGCAGCAACCCTTGCTGTAGGTGGACTTGGGAGCAATGCTGCACCCTATGTGCTGCTGAGCGGCCTGCAGAGGGGCCCCCTGAGTGTCCATAGCACCCCTAGCGGACAGGAGGCCCACTGCGCAGCTGTTGGGAAGGAGACCTAGGCTCACTGCAGCCTTGCAGGGGTTGCTGATCCCAGGCTTGTGCACTTCCCGACGCCGTAGCGACTTAGTGGTGTGGCTGGACCTAGCTCGGGTGTGGTAAGTGTCCCCTCCACAGCCCACAGGCGGGTGTCGCAGATGGCAGGCAGGTCTTGCACAGAGTACGATGCATGCCCGCTGTCCCATCTCGGAGCCGGGCAGAGGATCAGTGCCCAGCTCCTGCCGCCCTTCCGGAAATGCTGGAATCAGCTTGTGCACCCCAGGGCCCTGGCTCTTCTGTATCCGGAGAACTGGAGGCCTTGCTGCTGCCCACCCAGTATAGCCCTCGGGTTGGCTGGGCGGCCCTTTAAAAAAAACAAGTTTTGTTATGGAGGACTGAAATTTCTATGCCCCGCCCCCTTTTGGCGGGGAGGCGCCATTTGCAGCCTCGTTTCCTTCCAGGCTCGTTTCTGTGCATTTCTTACTTAGATGCACCTATGGAGCATCTCGTTCTTAACATCACCGGCGTAAAACCCATCCTGTTATTCCGCAGCTTATGCTTTTTATCAGTCAACACGCCTTGGAATGCTCACCATTTTAGAACACAGACTGCTACCTCATTCTTTCTAATCGCCCCGTAGGTATTTCTACGTGGATGTAGCCCAGTTTAGCCATTACCTTATTTGTGGGCATTTAGATTGCTCAGTTACACACCGCGCTGTGAGGAATGGCCATGTCAGTGCCTTCCTGTGCATGGGTGAGGCTGGATGCTCAGAAGTAGTTTAAACTAACCCTTGACCCTAGACCTGAGCCTGCGAAATACCATTTGCCACTCATTTTTGCTCTCAGTACCTCTAATGCATGCAGACCTTTTTCATAGACAGTCTCTGTGTTGAAGAACCAGGAAGGGAAAAGCTTACAGGTCTATAAGTAAAGTTGAGAAGTGAAGTTTTTTCTTAAATCCTTGTTTCTCTCATTCTGGCTGTTAGATTGCTGTAGAGATCTACCCACATTATCCTATTTTTGGTGTCTTTTGATCATGATCAGCCATGTGCCGTTTTGTTTTCTTGTTTTGACTGTTTAGATTTGACTGTTGAGGCCTGGGTTCAAATTTATATGACTTCTCTGAGCCTCAGTTTTCTTATCTGAAAAGTGGGCATCGTAATAACTAACAGTTGTAGAGAATAAAAGAGAATTTATGTAAGTGCGAAGCAGAGTGATTGGAGCATAGTAAGTAATTGATGGATGTTATGAGATAAATGATATTTTTTTACAATATAAATCTCATGCAAATCTGTTTCAGTATTTTGAATATCGAGGGTATTTTTTGACAAGAGCAATTTCTCAGTGTATTAGCTTCTTTGATACTGACGGTCTGTTCTGTGGGTGAGATTGCATTTATCCACCCCACAACACATGCCCTTTTAGGCTTATGCTAATTGCCTGTAAGATTTGGTCTAAGTTCCTTAAGCTATCAAGTAATGTCAAGATTGTAAAGGACCTTAAAAGATGATCTGTTCCAGCCTCCTCCCCTCCATTCCCAGGCGCATGGCCTTTGTCGAACAATTTATTTCCCAGTACAGCTAATTCAACCAGATAAGTGGTGAAAATATCCTTAATTTCCAGAGTTGTATTACCTAATTTTCTTCTATCTTCAAAGTTATTCAGATGATTAATTTTCAATTATTCCCAACATAAATGGGAAAGACCTGAAAAAAGTCTTCTTCATTGATTCAACACATTTCATTTATTGAGCACTTTATATCAGCCTCTCTCTGTCCTGGGTGCTGGTGACAGAGATGGACAAGAGAGAGATCGCACCTGCCCTCATGGGCCTTTCGGTCTAGCAGGGGAGATGCTGATAAAGTGCCATTGAGTCACAGTCTAGGTTTATGAGAAGGTAGCATTTCACTGATCTGCATTAGACACTGATTCTATTAGGTTGATATTGACCGTGTGCTTCATGAATTACTAAATAAAAGACAGATTTGTCACAATCCAGAGACTTCTTAGTCTGGGCACTGCAACAATATGTAGAAAATAAAGAGACAGTGTTCTGTAATATAGAACTAGAGAACACACCTTTCTAACACCAGCAATTTTTTCCCCAAAAAATCTTGAACAAGAAAGCCTACTCAACAAATATACCACACACACACACACACACACACACACAGGCATATATGCATGCATGCACATACACACACACAACTAAAAGGGAAATTTTTTTATAGCTTGCTGCACGCCCTAGAGCTTTAAGCACTGAAACCTTCAATTTGTACCAATAATTCATATACAGCTATATGGGGTGAAAAAGGTTAATGATGGAATTTTTTTAAGTGTGTTCCATTGAGTATAAATGGCAGATCTGACAGTTAAAATGAAAATTGTTCCAGAAGAAACTTTAGTCAAACTAATTATTTGAGATGACATAAGGATGTATAATTATATTCTTCACCTTTAAAAAAAGTTTTATTACAAATGTGCTTTTAAAGAACAAGTAGAGAAATAAAAGCTGTAATTGTTCTTAATTATAGCTAACTCTAATTGCACTCAATTGCAATATGCTGAATATCACCAATGGCTAAAGAAATCTGGCATACAGACAGTGCACCCACATTCATGAGATGGGGTGTAGTTTTATGAATATTCTGTTATCTGTAATTTAGCTCTTTTACTGTTGATTCCATTCCCATTGGTTTTATTTATTTATTATTTTTTAGTGATTGTAGAGCTATAATTGTCATCTATGATTGTGTGGAAGGTTAGAGGTTTCATCTGGGATTGGTTCAAAACTCTCATTGCCACAAATATAACATATTGGTGATTGTTAAATGAGAGATTTGGATATGTCCCACCATCGCTGAACACGCAGATTTGAACTTTCAGGGGTAGTAATGGATACCACATTTAATTTACCCATCAGGGTCTGAGAAGTGACCTGGAAAATATGACCTAAAATAACATTAACTGCTCCTCTGAGGCCAGCTCTCAGAGTCGCGCCATTTCAGATGAGTAGATTTAAGAAGGGAGGTCGTGTTCCGTGACCAGAATTGTCACCTCGCTCCTCCTTTTGCTGGGAACTCGGATGGAGTTCTGAGTTTCTGCACACACCTCTGAGGCCCCTGCCCACCTTCGCAGTCGGAAGGGCTGGGCGTCAGTCCCTGACGCGATGTTTTATCAAACACTCTCGAGCCTCTCAGCACCCCACTTCACTCATCTGTACAATGAGGTAACTGTGCTATCCTGTTCCTCGGTGAGTACTGTAGAGGGTAGACTTTTTTTCTTTTTTTTTTTTAATGAATATGCTATTGGAGAAAAGAAGTGAATTCTTTAACTTCAGGAGAAAGAGGCATTTTGTTATGTGTTTATAGCCACTGTTCTAAAAAGTGAAAAATAAATAAACTAAAAAAACAAGATTCCCCAAAATCACATCAGAACAACCTTTATTACTTTTCCATTTCCACAGATGGCTGCTCTGAACTTTCAACCCTATGGCCAGAGTCAGCTTTGACAACAATTTCTGGTACATTTTTTAGTAAATGAAAAAAAAAAAAAAGGAGGCTCAGCGCTTTGGCCCAAGCCCCATTCTGACTGCAGGTCAGAGGCTGGGTCCAGGTAGAGGGAAGCCCCCCGTGAGGGGTTGTCCTTTTGGCAAAGGTCATGGCCACACCACTCCCCAAACAGAAGCATGTATGTCCCTTACTGGGGGATATCAGCTGGAAGTAAACAAGGCCGAGAGTCTAAAGTTCCAACCTGTGTTCCCAAATTCTGTGGCACCCTGTGCCCACAGGGCCTGCAGGTCGTGTGTGTGTGTGTGTGTGTGTGTGTGTAGGAAAGTAACGGACTGTCAGCCAATCTCCAGCAGACCGAGTCCGGGAGCTGTTGTAACACATCCGTTTTTTTTTTATTAAGTCATTTCATCCCATATGGAGTTTGACTGTGGCCGTCAGAAGCCACCTTCCTCTCCCTCAGTGCTTCACGTGTCTGGGGCCTCTCACCGCCCTCCCCCAGGCCACATCTTGGAAAAGTACTGGAATGTTCTGGACGTTCTCACATCTACTTCCAACTGGACAGTGGCTTTTGTATTTTAGATTCTTGGGAACAGCAGCATCTATAAGGCAAAATAGCTTTCCTCTTGCTAAAATCTGCTTCATTGGTCATGACTTTGGCGTTATTTTACCAACAAAGTCGCTAAATTCGTCTTACCCAACAACCTCCCCAGGAGGGACTCGATCCTGGGATGGATGGGGTTATTCACTTGTGTAAGCCTTTGTTGTGACAGCTTCTCCACTAGAGGGCCAGCCTCCTGGGCAGGGGTTCGCATCTGTTTATTTCCTGCTCAATCCCCAGCGCGTGGAAACCGGCACGTAGTAGGTGCTGTATAAATATTTGTTTGGGCAAATTAATAAATAGATGCTAATGAATTCAATACCAATAGTTGCCGGTTAATGGATTAGGCCATTAGTCAAACATTACATTGCAGGCTGGTATTTGCAAATCCTTCTTTGATCCAGAAATTATTAGGAGCGGGGATGATTTCCTCTCATTATAAAGGCTTATTGGTGATATTATGTCTCTCGGAGCTAATAAAGAAAAATTAGGCTTTATTGAAAAATGGGCCTCCTTTTAAACTGATTTATCCAAGGAAAAATTTTATTTTGATCAATAACTTTTTGGTGTATTATCCCATAAGAAGCCCATTTATGAATTACAGGAACACAATAATGCAGCAATTTTAAATACAGAGGTTTTTTAGCAACCTGACAGCCCCCCCCCTTGCAGAAGCATAGTATTTGAAGAAAACATAGCTTTTTTATTTTTAATTTTTAGAGATGTTGTTTCGTTAACAAAGCTTTGAGATCGCACACACAGCCGTACGTGCATATTGTCTCGTTTTTCTTTGTTTTTCTCTTGCTTTTCAGTCTCTGAGAACACAAGCTGGTAAATGAAATGCGACGTGCCATTTCTAGGGTCTGTGACTGGCCCTCCAGGGCTGGTTGCGTTTGCCATTGTGGAAGTCTAAATAAGTGAGTTTTAATGAGCTGGAATTGTTCCTAATGGCCGATTTAGATCCTTCCGGACCACATCATTTAACCGTGGTAGGTTCACAGAGCATGAGGAGTATGAAGATTAATAGGTCAACTCAAGTGTATTTGGAGACACAGTCCTCTCTCCCTAGCGCCACCAGCAGTGTCTCCCCATCAGGTGCATTCCTGAGCTGAGTGTCAGGTGACATTTTTGAAAGAGAACAAAAGCCCTCAACACCGCCTCCAAACGTTGGAAGGGATGGCAATGCTATCTGAACAGTGGCCCCCTCCTCACACAGACAGTTGGGCCGGATGGGCTGAGCTGTTTTGCAGAGTTAAGAGAAACTTTTGGCACTTGTATTTTCAAGGCCCCGCAGCACAAGAACACCGACAAAGGCACACAGTCGGGGCTGTTTTATATACGGAATACTAAAATAATCTGAAGAAATCTTGAGGCAAATATAGTATTATCAGGGACTCTGAAAAGACACAGCATTCAGGAGGCTGGATAGTCAGTGACTAGGTTAGGGTCGTGTAACTACCGAGTCGCTGATCCACCAGATGCAAGCCACTAGTTTTAAACACTCCCCAGGAGGTTCCTGTTTCCCGAGGGACTTGGTACACGAAAGTCCCACTACCCCAGGGTGGCAACCCTCAGACAGAGCTAAATACTTAAAGAAACTCCGCTTTGTAGACTTATTTTGCACGGAGAGGTGTGGCAGGATTAGGCCCTGCGAACGCGCCTGCGCAGAAGGGCCCAAGTGCGCCCTCTCTGGTGGCTCGTCCGCAGGACACGTGTCTGTCGCCGGCTCATGGTTCATGTACTTCCTCCCACGCGCGCCGGCCTCTGTGGTCACGGCAGGTACCTCTCGTCGAAACCTACAGTTTTCTAAGTGACTGGGTGAGTTTACCTGAGGGCCTTGTCTCCCCTTTTAGTCTGCCAGCTTTCTGAATACACAGATTCAGACCACCTATCATTTTTTTAATTCCATCGCAGCTAGCACTGCCTGCTCCGTGCAGTGGGTACTGGGTGCTCGCGGAAGGAAAGCGTGAAATGCAGTAGTGCCAAGGAAAGAAACGGGCGTGAGAAGTCAGGGCGGGGGCGGGGGAGGGAGGTGGTTGTGTTTCACGCTTGCACATACTCATCCAGGCTCCTTATTTCTTCCTGACCACCCCATAGACAACGAGAGCCCCGTGCGGCCCCACTATGCCTTTCTGCCTTCTACCTCGCTTCATCCTTCTTCCTAACGTATACTACGTAAGGTAGTAATACATTTCCATTTTCTTATTTATTTTGTGTACATCTCCCCCTTCTAGGTTGTAAAATTCCTAATGAGGCCATTTGCGTGTATGCGTGTATGTGTGTATATGTGTTCACTGTTTGCACAACCCAGGATGAATGAATAGATGTACCAAATGTATAATATATTTTATATATATATATATATATATATGTATATATCTCAGATCTGTAGCTTGAATATACTAAGTAACAGTATAACATAATGATCAAAAGCCAGGGCTCTGAGGCCGAAATGCCGGGGTTCAAATCCTGGCTCCGTCTGTTACTAGCTATGTGGCCTTGGGAAGCAACTTAACATTTTCGTGGCTTGTTTTCTTCATCTGTTGTGGTTTAATTATAGTAATGACTTCATGAGGCTTTTATGAGGATTAAGTGAGGGAACACATGCAAATGGCCTAGAATAGTGGCTGGTATTAAATAAGTACCTAGTAAGTGTGTGTATGTGTGTGTGTGTGTGTGTGTGTGTACGTACATGTGTGTACATGTGTGTACACACACAAGCAATTATTCCCACGTGATAAAATCTACACTTACACACACACACACACACACACAGAGACATGAGTGAAGACTGAGGAGGAATAAAAGTGGGAACGAAGAAATAAAGAAGGGCCAAAAGGAAGAGAACATAAAGACAACTCATTGATCGGAGAGAGAGTGGGAGGAAGAGGAAGGAGCAGAGGAAGCAATGTCCGGGGGCTTTATCAGAGAAGAAACTTGAACCTCGGAGGCATTTTAGATTTCCCAGAGCTCAGATTCACCATGTGAGAAAAAGTTAACTGTCCTAAATTAATGTGTGGATTTGTACTGATGCCTTTAAGCTAATCTTCTTGCCTGTGTATTATTTGGACAAAGATCCAACTTTACAGATCCACAATTTGCCCCAAGCTGGGCAACCAAAACAGAAAAAAGAAAAGAAAAAAAAAAATCTCCTTGCTTATAATACTTTCATCCTTAATTAAGATAAATAAAACCTCAGTCCTGCTACAACCAGAGCGTTAAATCTTTTGCAGGACAGGCAAGACAAATAAGTATCTTAACATTTTTAAGAAGTCTTTTTACTTTTGGTGGAATCGAAGGTACCATTGGAAAGAAACATTCCAGGTCTTAAAAAATATTTATCCGGCTGACACGCAATTAGCATGGGGTCTCATGGCCTGCGTTTTATAGTTGTCAGCTAATTTTGGAAACTGGCAAGCTGCACAGAAATAGATGGTGTGCCCTTGCTTCAACACTCCCTCAAAAAAGGACTGTTCGCATAGTTCACGAAGGGGAGAGAGGCGCTGAGGAGGAAGAGCACTGTTTCAGACGGCCTGTCAGAGCTGGCATTGCTCTGTGTACTGGCAGATGGTCTACACCAGCGGCCCCCAACCTTTGTGGCACCAGGGACCGGTGCTCCTACGAGAACCTATTGCCTGATGATCTGAGGTGGAGCTGAGGCGGTGATGCTAGCGCTGGGGAGTGGCTGTGAATACAGATGAAGCTTCACTGGCTCGCCCCACCGCTCACCTCCTGCTGTATGGCCCGGTTCCTGACAGGCCACAGGACAAGTACTGGTCCACGGCCCAGGGGTTGGGGACCCCTGGTGTACACATTTAAAAATTAAAGTGTTTGTAAAGGAATGCTGGATAATCTACAAAACCAGTAATTCACACAGGACACGTGTCTGCTTTTTGAAAAGGTATTTGTCTCTTCTGTTTTTTAACTTCGGTAAAGTTGAATTTATAGCATCACTTCAGATTTGCAAAAAGCTTTCCTGTTTGTTCCTCCCGATGGTTGATCCAGCCACTCTGATGAAAGGGCAGTATTATTATTACATTCTGGGACTTGGTGACCCCACGAGGTGAAGGAATTGCCCGAGGACATGCAGCCTGTCAGAAGCACAGGCCAGTCCTTCATCCTCCGTAATTTCTGTCTGCTTCTTAGCCCGGAGGACAGCTCTATTTCTTGGAATATCTGATTTCACTTTGTCATTTTTTTCATCATTTATTTCATTCAATTTTTAGCATTCTGTTCTGTTCTTGAAATCAGATTATCTAAGCAATGATAACTAAGGGAAGGAGATACTGCAGTTAAACTCCAAATCCTGCTATAACTACAACAGGCACTTTTTAAAAAATGGATTTAAAGATTGGAATAACCTGCAAGTAGAAAATGTTTTGTGGTTCTCTTCCATTCTTATTTTCTGAGAGTGTGGTGTGTGCCAAGCACTGAGTATTTAAATTTTGAGGAAGGTGTGGTCTTTGACTTAGAGGAGCTTTCAGTAGCGGGAAAATAAAAAATATCCACCACTTCATACCATATATGATATCCTTTCCTGGAGTGTAAACCCTTGGAAAGAAGGGTCAGGATCTAATTCACCTTCGAAGCACCAAGCGTGGTTTGAGTTGGATGTATTCTGAGGGCCCAGGGAATATGTTGGCTGAATAAATACTAGTGATGAAGACCATTTATGCTTCGAAAGCTGTGTTAATAATGGATATTGCAACCTATAAGAGTTTATTGAGAAAAGCATGGTCTTTATGGCTCCTTTTTTTCTTTTAATGGCCTCTATGTTTAGAGCAGTTTTAGGTTCACAACAAAATTAAGGGGACGGTACAGAGGTTTCCCACACAGGCACACCACCGTCAGCGTCCCCTCACCGTCAGCATTCCCCACCAGCACCGACCCATCATTAGGACTGATGAACCTACCATGACCCACCATTTTCACCCGAAGTTCATAGTTTACGTTAGGCTCACTCTTGGTGTGCATTCTGCGCTCCTGGGCAAACGAGTAATGACACGCATCCACCGTTACCTCGACATGCACAGTTTCACTGCCCTAACAGTTTTCCGCATGGCACCTTATGTAAGTCTTCTCAGTTGGTGATGAAGGGGCCTTATCTAGGTGAAGTATCCCATTTTCTGCTAAATTTATTTTCTTCAAGAGTGTTTTTTTTGTTGTTATTTACAAAAGGTATAAATTCATGAAACATGGATAATTCAGATTATTTGTTAGCAATAGTAAAGAGGTAAAAATGAACAAGTCATCATTTTAAAAGCTCTAGTGTTTTACTGATCTTGAAAATGGCCGTTGGTTGGTGAGTCCTAGCTACACTGGTACAAGCAGATACAGTTCTTTCTTTGTATTTTTTTAAAAATCTCGGCTACATGCTCCAATGGAATCATCTTATCACTTAAACTGTGTTCAGCCGTTCACTTATATTAACCAAAAGTTACTTTTCCCATGAAGTAATGTTTATAATTCTAATGTAAATTTTCGAATACATGGTTATGTGAAACATAATTTTCTCCTAATAGTACTTGCTTTGTGGAGAACTTAACTTTTCCCCCAACATTTGTCTTTTGCTGTAAAGGTCAGGCCAATACCTTTTCTTTGTGAGTGTGGATCTACTGGATGAGTTGGGCATTGTCTTTCATGTATAAATCACACCCATAATTCACCACCGAGGAATTTCTCATCGTTAAGAAGAACAAAAACTCAGAATCGCTCATGAATATTTTGTCTTTCTCCTTCTAATATTTATAGTTGTCTCGCCCCTAGGCCTAGTTCAACACCAGTTTTCTTAAGCTACTTGTTTAATCTTTCCAAAGAATCCAACTTATTTTCAAAGAAATAAGAACTTTTTCATACTTATAGTTCATCGATTTTACATCATGTTTAATTAGATTTAAAAATGAGAAAGAGCACTACTAACGTAAGTGAGTTGGGGGACAGATGCAGCATACTCTTGGTAGGCACGCAAACTTAGGGGGCAGGAGCCAAAGGGAGCCAAACGTTCTCAGAAGGGCTCGTTCACTGGGCTTTTTCCGTGGGAATGGAGCATGTTGGTTAATCCAGGAAAGCTTTGAAACAGAATTCAGTTAGGGACCTTCAGTTTTCTTGCTCAATTGCAGTGCTTCTCCACTGAGAGCAGTTTTGCCCCTTGGGGACATTTGGCAATGTGTGGAGACACTTTGATTGTCACAAACGGGAAGGGGCGAGTAGAGGGTACTACTGGCGTCTAGTGGGTGAAGGCTAAGGACGCTGCTGAGCATCCTACAGTGCACTGGACGTTCCTGCAGCAAAGGAAGACCCGGCCCGAAATGTCAGTATAGTGCGAGACTGGGACATGCTGCTCTACTGGGATTTAAGTGGATTTATTATAACACATGTCCAGCATAGTTTAAGACACTACTGGGGGGACTCATAATATGAAGATTAAAAAGAAGGAAAGAAGAAAAGCAGCTGTACCTCATCCCCTCGTTGCCGCCATTACTGTGTTCAAGTTCTAAACAGACATCTGACCCTCGAGGGCAGCAGAAGGTCAGAGAAAGACGTTTGTTCATTCATTCCTTACGAATTGAACAAATGTTTCTTGAGTATTCACATAAGTCAGTCTCAAGTGACAAAATGAAAAATAATAACATTTAAAAGATATTTCCATTGTAATAAATGTCATAAAGAGAGACTAAAGCGGGAGTTACTTCTTAGCTGGGGTATCGACAATTCCACGTTCTGTTTGGAAAGAGAAATTTCTTATGCAGGCACTGAATTCTTAGAAGAGACGAAAACTTGTGAAGCATTCAACAGTGTAGTGGACAAAGCTTTCAACTGTGGTTTCTGCTGAAGGAATGGAAACTGTCTCAAAAGCCAGTTTCTATAGCAATAAAAGCTGAAGGTTGAATATCACATGGTTATTTAGGAAAGAGTGTTTCTATAGGAGCTGATCTTAGAATAACTCATTTAGCTGAGGCTCCATGGGAACCAGCACGTCCCTGCAGTGCCCAAGTGCTGGCACAGACAACAGGCAGGAGAATGTTCTAGAGGCTGGGAGGGTCAGAGGCAGTTCATGGAGCGGGGAGGCCTTTATTTGGATTGAGAAGGTGAGTAAAGGCAGTGTGACCGAGATTCCTCACGCAGGGTTGATGTGTTCCCTTTAGGAGGTCGATAAACCATCTACAGTTGTACACCGCATTTCATGTGTCTATGTGAGAGTGTGTTGTTATTTTTTTCTACGTAAGGTGTTTGTATCTTTAATGAGAGTCTTAAAGGGATCACGTGACCCAGAGAAGTGTATGCACTACAATTCCTAAGAATTACACCTTTAATCCCTGAGTCTAAAGTTGAGCCACCTCCACTTTCAAAATATCTCAACATTAAGCCTCCATCACCACCTCCTCCTCATCGCTGCCCATTACTTCCAAGAACACATCTCCAGTTGAAGGACGAGATATCACAATTAGGAAAAAGTTTTTAAATTTTTGTCTGTCCATTCTTAATAACATGCCATAGAGCCTTCCGTTAGTGACTGGTCTTTTGTGTCATTGGATTATCCTAGCATCTGCTTTCAACAATCCCAACTGCTAGGACATGATAGCAAAAAAATGAAAAGCAGCGATTCGCCGCTAAAAGAATTGGATTTTGTGCTGTTCATGTTCCTTCATAAACCTCAGGTGACAGAGATCATCAACACAAAGACACATCAGAGGAATTTGTTCCTAAATGATTCTTGGAAAGAAATGACACGTGCTTTGTTTAACTGGATAATACTTAAGAAAGTGATTTGGGGTGTTTTTTTTTCCTGCTCTTATTTTCCTTCTGTACGTTCCTTCTGTATGTTTCTGTACATTTCTAAATTTTAATGATTTAAACTCAATTAAGTTCTACCACCAGGAAGCAAAGGCAGATATTTTGCACATCTGTAAAATTTCCTTTGAAAGTAACCATTGAAACGTTTATGGGAATTAATCAGAAATATGATTAGAGTACATTTTAAATTTCTAAAGAGCTGTATATGCAGTATCTTCTGCACACATATGATACCATTATGCCTTGGCACATTATATGATGGTTTTATTAAACACATTTGTAGACGTTAACAAAATAAGCTCATCATAGTTACCTTCTGTTTTTCCTCCAGAGAGACGACCACCGAGTTAGCTGGAAGTCTACCAAGGTAAGCAGGCGCGTTTTACTTACTCTGCACGTAATTTCTGGTGTCCCCAAAAAGAGATGCTATGTCCTCTTAGAGGGGCCTTCTTCATTATCTCTTCCTCACATCAGATTTTGAGACCTCATATTTCACTCTGTAAATGCCAGACACTGTATGAGTCACATGGAAGTGATGTAACCAAGAAGTAATAAGGGTGATGTCTGTATATGACTTGGAGGAATCATTCTCATCCCTTTGAAGTTCTACCATGTATCTGGAGATGTGTAGATGAGCTGTATTCTTCACAGAAATCGTCAGCGTAGCTGCTTCCTTTGTCATATTCATGGGACTTGGCAATCTCAAGACACATTAAATTGGTTTTTTTTCTTTAGTGTATCCATTATTGTTACTGTGTTCAGGGATTAATAGATTTATAAAAGAATCCTGAGCTTCCCCTAAAGAACTTACATCATAGCTGTCTTGACATTCAGTATTATTTTATATTAGTTTCAGACGTATAGCATAGTGGTTAGACATTTATATAATTTACGAAGCGATCCCTCCAGTTAGTCTAGTACCCACCTGGCACCATACATAATTATTACAATATTATTGACTGCATTCCCTATGCTGTACTTCACATTCTTGTGACTATTTTGTAACTACCATAGCAATTTGTACTTCTTAATCCCTTCACCTTTTTCACCCAGCCTCCCAACTCCCCTCCCATCAGGCGACCGTCAGTTTGTTCTCTGTATCTGTGAGTCTATTTCTATTTTGTTTGTTTGTTTATTCTGTTATTTAGATTTGATGATAATCTAGATACGTGCATATTTCTTATCGTCATGGAAATACTTAGTAATATTATCTCACCAGGAAAAGAAAACAATATGTAAATTGATCGAAGTATTTTATATATTTTTGAGATTTTATGTCTCTATATGAAATAAGATAGGATAAATAGGATGCAAATTATATACAACTAGCCATCAAAAATGATTACCACTATTTATTAGTCCGCAGACAGCACCTTACCACCGTGCCTTCCTCTTTGAAGGTGCTCAGTAGCCGTTTGTAACAAATGGACAGGGAATAGGGTATTGGGAACTGTCAGAATGAAAATCAAGAGAATCTTAAGAACAAGAAGTGTGAACAGAATATGATGGTGAACAGCACTAGGGAATAAGAACAGTACATATCGTCACCATCTGTTATAGGAGATGAGCACATTTGGTTGCTTTTTTTATGTAAAGAAAATCTTTGCTTATAGGATCATGATTAATATTTGCCAAAAAACTGTTTACTGTGATCCAAATATTTAAATTACTCCATGTCTTAATGCTTTGGATAACATCCCAAAGAAATGTTTTAACTGTGTGCTGGTTTATAGGGTTAAAAGCAGATATGAGTTCTGGTGCCTGTATCCCCACTGCTTGTTTGTCATTGTGCCTTCCCTCTGGAGAAAGTTCGGTGTGAAAACTTCAGCATCTGGTCATTTTCAGAGAGAGAGTTAGTTGTGTGACTGCCCGTGTTTGTAGTGAAGGAGTCAATCCCAGAATAGTGGAATGAAGAATGACTTCCATACTTTTCTAGAATGGCTAAGAAGAAGACCACACTTGGTTGTCAGATGAGACCCACACGGGGCTGTAGTAGAAATTACTGAGATGTCCGAAAAATCGGGTACGCACCCCGAATTCCACCCAGCAGCACTGCATTGTAACCAGCCAGTGGCACTTCCTGTATTCACTGCGAGGGACCCTCCGTCGTAGCGGGTTTATTGCCCTAGGGAGTCGCGCTGTCTTCTTGAGTTTGACGGGAGACATTTTAGTAATGAGCCTACTCACTTTTTCTCATCGATTTTTGTTGTCCAAATGGCGTAACGTCTTGAAAGTCAAAATGACGACGATGCTGTCCTCACTGTGATTCTCAGTCGTTCTAAGGGCATGGCAGTAAGGGGGTGAGAAATAACGTCACTTGCTTCTCAGCTTCTGAGGGGGCCTCAGGCACGTGCAGTTTAGGACATAGCTATTGACAGTTGTTTCCCGTCCCCACTTTAACATGAAATCGTGTATTTATTTGACCACGGATACCTCTCTTGGCATTCACAGTATTTCTTTTGCTGACACTGGTTCGTTGGTGCAGTCTTGTGGAATTCAATCAGTTATTCAGCTTTCAGTCCTTTTTTAAATTTCTTCAGCGTGTCACAGGGAATGTGCAGATGAGACCTGGAATACCCTGGCGCCATTCAGAGCAGGGCACCTGTAGTTATATTGTTTGTCGGCTAATGATTAGTAGAACATGACACTGGGCTTTTTATCCTTTTTGTCCTAAAAGCATGCTTATGCTGTGACATCTAGGAAAAACAGAAAATTGCAATTCAGGCAACTGTTAACTAGGGATGCGTGCCCGGGAAGGAAGACAATGGCATTTTATAGCAGTTTTACGGCTTGGTTTTCATTGGTTTTGACTGTCTTGAAATTTTCCGAAAGGCCATTTACAAATATTGCACAAGGGTGGAGTATTTCAACTTTAAGTGCCTTGCATGGCATTAATTTAAAGGAGCTGGCCACCGGTTGATAATATTCTGTGAAACTGTACAAATCATGTAGCAGTGGATTGTGTCTTGGAAGTTAAGAACGCTTTGAAGTTGAAATGAGATGTGTGTGCACGGTGCTCGAACAGGCAGCAGGTTTGTCTTTCATTACTGATGATAACCTAAATGCGTTTCTGAATTCTTGCCACTGCTGAAATTAAAGCCTAGTAATAACATGTCACCAGGAAAAAATTAGATTATATGAGCAACATGCACTAAGCATTGTAATTATATTATAAATATTAAAACCAATGATCTTGTTGGGATTAAAACAAATATTTAAACTGGCTACGCGTGCTATTCACGCTGTCCTCTTTATCTTGAAGTGTCGTGGAAACGGATGTATGGGTCCATTTCTTAAACTGTGAAAATGATCGTTTTCAGTCTTAGATACGACTCCTCACTTTTATTTTGCTGTAGCAAAAATAATTTAGCAATCCAATTTTTTTTTTCCATTACAAGCATGTCTTTAATATCTTTTTTAATGGCAAGGAGTGCTTAGTTTAGGTAGATGTCTTTAAATTAAATCGTGGTAAAACCCCACTCGTTCAGATGGAACGGAGGTGCTAAATTAGTTATGATAAGCCGGGGTTTTAATATAAATGATGCCTGTACAGAAATACAACTTTATTTTGAATAGCGGAGTAAAGGTATGAACAAGGATTACATTAGCTGAGTTTTTAATGTAATCATTCAACATTAGAGGATGTTTTTGAAAAGAAGAGAGAGCATTTTAATTTCTCGTGCACGTCGTCCACTATTTCTCAACGTTAACTAAACAGTGTGGGAAATAAAGCAACTTAATAGACCTCAACAGACATCCCTTGGGTCCCACGGCAGAGATTCGCAAGCTGGCCCTTGAGGCACAGCACCCGGAAATCAGGATGCTCTTCAAGGAGCAAGAAGTATCAGTAAATGAAGCTTAAAATAATTAAGTACATAATTCAGATGCCACCTTTTACTAGATTTTGGCATAAACCAATCAGGAGCCAAAGGTTAAAGTGAAGCTACAAAAAAAAGACTTAGACTTTTGTTCTTGGATTTTAATCCAATAACATGATATTTTTTCTGCGCCTTCTTTGCGGGCGGGAGGAGGCGGGGATTGGGAACATAAGTATTCAGTATAAGCACTGGGACCCCAATTCCTAAATACCACAGAATTACTGTTTGAGACCCTCTCCCAAGAAGATAGAACCACTTGGTTTGTGTGTCTGTCAGAGATAAGCCATTAATTGCATTGTAGTTTCACATATGAAACTTTTGTCTTAAATTGGGGATCTTGATTATTGGAAATGTGAATGAGACAGATTTCTCGTTGGGATTAGGGCAAGAATGAACTTTCCGATTGACTACATCCTCAGTCATGGGTGTGACAGGCCAGGTGGCAGGAAGAGGGAAAAGAGGAGGCAGAGAGAATTGGAGTAGCTCTGCCAGCTCGACTCCCCACCTGTGGCTCTGGAAGGGTTTTAAGTTAGATGTCTGGTCCCCTGTGGAGGGCTTTGGCAGGTGACAGAATCGCATATTGCTCACTACAAAATGCTATCTTCTGAAAGACTTTTAGAAATTAGAAGATCAAAATGTTAGTGACACCAAAACCAAAGACAACAAAAGCAAAAATAAACAAGCGGGAACTACATCAAACTAAAAAGCTCTGCACAGCAAAGGAAAACATCAACAAAATGAAAAGGCCAACTAGCAAATGGGAAAAAAATATTTGAAAATCATATATCTAATAAAAACTTAATATCCAAAATATAAAAAGAATTGCACAATTCAATAGCAAGCAAGCAAACAATCTAATTAAAAAATGGGTGGAGGACCTGAATGGACATTTCTAAGGAAGATATCTGGATGGCCAGGAGGTATATTAAAAGGTGCTCAGCATCACCAATCATCAGGGAAATGTAAACTAAAATCAGAATGAGTTATCACCTCACGCCTGTAAGACTGGCCATCATCAAAAAGACAAGAGATAACAAATGTTGGAGAGGATGTGGAGAAAAGAGAACCCTGGTGCACTTTTGGGGGGAATGTAAATTGGTGCAGCCACTATGGAAAACAGTATGGAGGTTCCTCAAAAAATTAAAATTACTCTATGATCCAGCATTAAAATTTCTGAATATATAGCCAGAGGAAATGAAAATAGGACATCAAAGAGATCGTCTGCACTCCCATGTTCACTGCAGCATGATTCACACGAGCCGAGACGTGGGAACAATCTAAGTCTCTGGCCGTGGATGAATGGATAAAGGAGATCTGGGGTAGATGTACAATGGAATATTATTCGACCATGAGAAGGAAAGAATTGTGCCGTTGTGACAATATGGGTGGACTTCGAGGGCATTATGTGCAGTGAAATAAAGCAGACAAAGAAAAACACCGCATGGTATCACATATATGTGCAATCTAAAAAAAAAAAAATCAAACTCATAGAAACAGAGTAGGAAAGTGGGTGTCAGGGCCTGCGGGGGAGGAAATAAAAAAACAGTCTTGGTATTTTTAGGCTGACCTCTTACTTAGTAACCTAGAACTGATGAAATTTCCTGTCTCCTTTGTAATCCCTAAGAAAGAACAGTTCCCTCAACTTTCCTGGGACCTAAATCTGGTGCTGTTCAATATTTATGAAATCCATCATTTATTCCTTAATTCAGCGAAGGTGCATCAATCATTAGCTGTATGCCAAAGATGGTTGTAGGCACTGTGGTTGAAAACCAACAGTACCTCATCTCTTCCCCTGGGCAGTTCAGTCTAGGGTAGCAGGTGCTGATAATCACAGTACCGGGTGGAACGTGTTTCAAGCCAGAAGAGAGGTAGAAAGACACATAAGCAAACAAAAGGCACCAAGGGATTTCAGTAACAGGACGGGCCACTTCCGACTAGAGGAAGTAGGGACACCATCATGAATGAGCCTTCTGAGCTGGACGTGGGCAGATGGGTCATATTTAAGCATGTGGCAGTATAGGGGGCTGTGTACCCCACACAGAGGGAACGGCATCATTGAGGCCCGGGAGTGTGTGCAGGGAACAGGAAGTGGTGACATCTTGTTGGACAGAGTGCAGAGGGAGGAAGGGGAATTTGGGGAACGTTCTAAGCTGCTCCTTAAGAAGACTAATCTGGGCAAATCGATAGAATGAAGAAAGGGAAAGAAAAAGTTGAAGTTTTCCACATAGAACCCCATGGCACCCCTAGACTTTGTAACCCCCCAGAGCCTCTCTTTCTCAGATTCACTGCTTGGCTGGCAATAACGAACGAGCCCGCTTGTGATTGGTGATTGGTTTCCAAACCTTTCACTGCCTAATTTCCTGTTTCCAGCACCGAACCACCATACTGCATACTGACTTTGAGGCCACAGTTACAGTTGGTTAAGATGGATTCTCTACTCCCTGCCCCAAGCCCCACCTCCTAACCTATTATAATGCATCCCCTATTTGTAGTATGGGACTGAATCCTTTCCTGTATGAACCTTTCTCTTAAAATATCCTTCTTTATTCTTTTTTCATGTTGAATCCATTTAAAAGGCACTGTAGCTATATCAGGCCGGAAAATGCAGATTGAGTTTATAGCTATAGTTTAAGAGATCAGAGAAGGTCAAGTTTCACTCAGCGCCCTGATTCAGCCCCATTTTCTCCTGCCATCCTCAGCATGTTAGGTATTGTATGCTTCATGGTTACAATGTGATTGCAGCAGCTCCAGCCATCGCATTGAGATCTGACCACTTCCAGTGAAGAAGGACATTTCCTCTCATGTATCTCTGCTTTAGGGAAGAATTTCTGGACCATCTTAGTAAGTGGAAATTGGTTTTCTGGTATTAGCAGCCTTTATAATGGGAGGCACATGCTGCCATCAAGGAGGAAGGTAGAGGTCGGGAAGGGGGATATGGCTTATACGTACTTGAGGAATGATATTTGCCGCAAGGACAGTTCTGCTCTCTTTTTCTTCTCAGCCTATTCCAGCCAGGTTTCGGACCCTTTCATTCCACTAAATCGGCCTGGTCAAGGTCAACAGCAGCTTCTTTCTAGCTAAAATCAAAGGCCATTTATCTGCACTCTTATTTGGCCCATTCAAGACAGGGCCTTCTTCCTTCTCCATGAAATGCCTGCGTAGTTTCCAGGACACCAGACCCTCCCAGTTTTCTTCCTCTCTCACTGGCCGTCCTTCCGCAGTCTTCCCGCCTGTTCCTCTTCTGCTTGACTCTACCTGTCGAGGTGTGTAGGTTTCCTTCCCTTGGCTGTTGCACTCTTCACTCGTAGAGAGGATGTGGAGAGATTTCATCTAGTTCCATGATTTTATGCTGATGGTTCCCATTTTTTTATCTCCAGCCCAACTTCTCCCTGGAGTTTCAAATCTGAATACCCAGCTGTCGATTTAACAGCCCCACTTAGATATGTAAACTTAAACTTGACGTGACCAAAAAAGAGCTCTCGAATCCTACCCCCGCCCACCTTGCCACCGTGCACCCAACTGCTCAGATGAGAAACCAGGAGTCATTTCCATTGCCTTTCTTTTTCCCACTCTTAGCAGGCCATCCATCAGCAAAGCCCATTGGCTCAACCTCCAAACTTTATTTTTAATTTATCTCCATTTCTCTTTAAAGCCCCACTCGCACTATTAAAATGGCCCCCTAAGTGGTTTTCTGCTTCCTCTGTTGCGATGCGGGGGTTCACATATCATGTGATCCTTTAAAAGTCACCAATGAAACCATACTGTTTGGGTATCAGTTTCCTGCTGCTTGGAATAAAGCCTCAGCAGTGTACTCTGACTTCCACGGGCCTCTGTGGGCTGCCTCCGTCTACCTCTGCAAGCTCCTTGCCCCTCACTTTCTCCTGCACCTTGTCCCTGACACACTGGCCTTTCTTCTCTCACCTCCTCAGAGAACCACTTTGGACCACTTTGTTCTGTGCGGCCCCCTGCACAGCAGTCACTCACTGCCACATTGCCACACTGCGTCGTCCACATAGCACCTGGCGTTACTTGTCCATTTATTCACCCATTTATTATCTCATCCCCTTCATCATCCCTAAATCACGGTCTCCTTCGCCTTTCCCATTTATTTCTCAATTCACATGACTCAGGTCAGACTTGGCAGGCAGTGGAGATTTGTCGAATGACTGCATGAGCCTGTTTTAGAGATTTTTAAAAAATGAGGTCTGGTTTCCAGTTCTTTGCCCGTCTTTCTTCTGCTGCTTGGAAATCCCATCATCTCTCTCGTCTGTCTCCCTTTCCAAGCTATCCCTCACTTGTTCTTCTAGACCATAGTTGGCAAATTATATCCTCAGACTAGACCCAGCCTGTAGTCTGGTCACATAAATAGGTTTGATTGGGACAGAGCCGCGCCCGCCTGTTTGCGTGTTACCTGTGCCTGTTTTTACACCGCAGCCTCTCAGGTGAGTAATTGTAACAGACTATATGGCTCGGCAAGCTCAAAATATTCAGTGTTTACCTTTACAGAAAAGATATCCTACCCCTATTCTAGACATATCGTAGATGCCATTTTTCCCACAAAGCCATGTCTTCCCTGAAGGGTTTTATGCTCCTTCTCTCAGTTTCCAAAGCCCCAGTGCTAGCCCCCGTCCCAGCGTTTGAAACCACTTGCTAATGTACTTTCATGGAGCACTTTTATACCTTCTCCACTAAGTAGGAAACACACCGAGATCCCATGATGATTCGTTATTTCCCCTCACTGCCTAGCAATGCCTGGAACGTAGTAGACCCTGAGTAAACATTTATATGTTTCACCGTCTGAGTGAATAGATGTTTGAGTGAATGAAAAATAGTTTGTACTGGGAAGTATCTTAGCTCGGGCTGCTATAACAAAACACCTGAGACCAGGTGGCTTAACCTACAAAGAGATTTATATCTCGCGGTTCTGGCAGCTGGGAGGTCCACGGTCAAAGTGCCAGCGGATGCAGTGTCTGGGTGAGGACCTGCTTCCTGCTCTGCGGGAAGCCTTTCTGCTGTGTCCTCACATGGGGCAGAGAGGGAAAGCACGCTCTGGGTTCTCCTCTCATAAGGGCACTAATCCCATCACGAGGACCCCACCCTCATAACCTCATCTAAACCAAATCACTGAGGCAGCTCCACCTCCTGATTCTATCACAGTGCGGGTTAGGGCCTCAGTATATGCCTTCGAAAGGGACACTTTCGGTCCCTAACAGGAAAGGAGGGAGGGAGCTTTGAAGAGAAACCCTTTCGCAAAGAACCACTATTAGACCAGACACATGATTTCTGCCTTCTGTCACCCTTCCCACTCTGCTCGCTGATTCATACTCTTGCCACAGAGAAGAATTCGTCTTACTGGCTAGAAAGTTATTAACCTAAATTTGACATTACCAAGCTGTTCAGAGCCATTGTTATTGAGTGTATGTTAGCACAGAGATTAAGAGATTGCGCTTCAGGCTCAGAAATGAGCCTCTGAATCTTGTGTCTGCCATTTCTTAGTCGTGTGACCTTGAGCAAGCTAGTTAACATCTCTGCCTCCATGTTTCATTTATAAATTTGGAAAAATTGTGATACCCATCTGATAGAGTCACAGTGAGAAGATAATCCATATAAAGTATTTAGCTCAGAGCCTGGCACACCGCAAGGGATCAATACATGGTAGCTATTACAGTGATTCATTCAAAGATAGCTTTATGCTGTTTTTCTTTCTTTTTTTTACCAACACTTGGATAGTGTCCATATCCAAAACAAGACACCTTATGGCATTATAAGAAGCAACCAAGTAAAGCGATTTGGCACATACGCCCTGGAGCCAGACTCCAGCATTTGTTCACACCGCACTTTGTCCACTTACTGGCTCAGTGACTTTGAGTAAGTTTCTTAATCTCTCTCTGCCTTGTTTTCTTTATCTATAAAGTGGCGATGATGATACTGTTCTGAGAATCAAATGAAGTAATACATGTAAAGTGCTCGAAACAGCGTTTACTTTGTTATTTTACTGTAAGGAAATTTGAGTTGCGTGCTGGTTGAAGTTGAAGGTGGGGAATGAAGGAGTGCCAAGCCATAGGCCACATGCACCTCTAATTCAGAGATCAATTATTCAGTGGCTAGATTTTTGCCTTGCTATGAGTTACTATTGATTTAAAACAAAATACTGAAACATTAAATATAAAATTCCCTTGACCTTACTACACTACATGAAAATAACGATTACCCAAAAAAGTATGCATTGCAAATACTCCCCATCTGTCATAGTCGGCTCTATCAGCAACGTGGTTTTCATTAATGCTCCAAATTACCTAAGTCAAAACATTCCATTCTTTACAGGTGTATATAAGAGTCCATGGTGACTGAATTAAATTACACTCATTTTATAATCTAGTATTCTGATGTATCACAGACTTATCAAAGGAATGATCTTTACAAGGAAAACTTTAGAGTATCGTAGAGTTACTCACTGTGTGACCTATTTAAACTGCTCGAATCCGTCTTGTTGTAGCTGCATAATTAAATTTTAAATGGAACATGATAAAGAAATTATGCTGGCGGTCTCCAGAGACTTCGATACCCTGTTTGGCTCTTTATAAGAGTATAGCAAAGGCATACTTTAACATTTAATAAAGGCCTGCCCTAATTTTTTTTTCTTTTAGGTTTTCCTTATCTACTCAGTAATCCAAAGCGATCTCATATTATCCACAAGTGTTACCTGAAATAAATGATCAAAATAAAAATTCTTAAAAGCACATTTATCACAATTCGAGAATTTCACTATTTGCACATGAGAGCTTTGTGCAGCAGTCGAACTCCTTTTAAGATAAAACCTGCCATTTCCTGAATTTGTCACCAAAGAGAATTGGAGCTGTATTCATTCTGCTTGTGGAAGCATCGCTATCTTCAGAGCTTCTATGCCAGGGGTAGGAAATGGTTTCTGTGGAAGATAAAGTTTTGCAATTAGAATTCCTTATTTGCTATATAAAAGTTGCAATCTTGAGAGGATTGAAGGGGAAACACACGCACGCTCGCACATGCACACACACGCACACACACCCTGCAGAAAGCAGAGCCAGTGCGGAAGGAAGGGGAATTCCTGACTCGAGTGTCCTAAGAGCCATCGCAGCCTCTTAGGTAAATAATTTTGTGTCACAACCTTCCATTGTTCATGTTCTTTTGTGTTTAAAGGAACAGTATCGAGGTAAAATTCTATGTTAGATGCGGATTTCACCTAGTTACCTAGTTAGTGCCGCTTGTGCGTAGAAAGCATCTGCACGTTAGAAGCTGCTCTGGGCTCCCCAAGGCTCCTTATCGCTCACTGTCCCCTGAGCTTCGGCGAAACCCTGGGCGGGGTGGAGGGGGTGGCTTCCCTTCCCGCTCAGGATCAGATTGGTTTTCATACCTTCTGAAACATTTGCCTCCACTGATGTTTGGAATTGGGAAGCTGCCAAGGACGTATGAATTAACAAAATTCATTCTCAGTTATACATACAAAATTTCAAACCCTGTAAACCTTCCCTTTCAGATTAGGTTTTATAAATGTTTCTATTAGGTATTTCCCTTTTCCTTCTTTCTGGCAAATATACAGATTTCCTTCTGGGCCCAGATCACTCAAGCATCCTATATTGTTTTCATTTTTCAAATAAGCAACGTTAAACTCAGATAACACTATATAAAATGAAACCGAGGCCGTGACACCAGCCAACAGAGAGAACAAATTCGCCATTCAGCCTGACTGTTCATCCCTAACCTTCTACTTGTGTGGGTTCATCCTTACCCGTCCTTAACCCGCCACTGGATCTAACTTTAAGGGGAAATGCCGAGCCGCATGAAGGGCCCTAAAGAGAAACCCAGACTGGGAGCGCGGTTATCCAGTGAGTAAGGAGAAATCTGGCTCTACCACCACAGGACAGCATTTGAGACCCTTCTTCACCAGCTCCAGGCCTGTGGATCTCCGCTAGTATCTGCAAGAGTGACACCTGGTGGCTCACAGTTCAGTGCAGTGCACCAGGTCCTCCCAAAGTACGGGGGAATCATTCCCAAATTGGGCTTTCAGTGAAATAGCATTCCGAGGATAGTTCACAGGTTAAGTAAATGAGTAATGAGTAATGAAGGTACGTAGGGACATAATAAATGACGAAATTTTAAAAAACGAATCTCTGGATATTAACAATATCGTTATTCCTAGCTGCATCATTGAGCACCCATATGAACAAGGAAATATATACAAGGTACAGTGATTCCCGCCTTTAAAAACCAAAAGATTCTAAAAGTGGAAATCTGATTCAAGTAAAATACATTATTCCGTAGATCCCAGTGTCTGTCACGTGATAAGGTGAAAACATTTGTATTGAGTACATTGAGAACCATATAAATTGACTAAATCTTTAAGTTCGCAGGAGAGATGGAACATTTTATTTCTGGGGGTCTGGCAATTAGAAATTAGATATCACAAAGGAGGACGTAGATCTGCTGGGAAGAGAAACAGCAGTAACGAAGCAGAGCGCAAGGACTAGGGAGCGTCCTGAAGCAGACTCAGCCAGCTGGTTTCAGCCAGATGGTTTGTTGAGAGAATAATGAAATATGAGATTAGAGAAGTCAGAAGAAGCCAACTCGCGAGCTTTAAAAATGATTGAGGAGTTTTGCTTGTGGTTTGCTTTGTTTTCTTCTCAGGAGGCCTTTGGAGGCGTCAGAGCAGGCTGAATACGTGATTCGGAGTGTGCTGGCAAGGGTGATCAGATGCCGTGTCCTCCAGAATGCCTTGCGATGAGCAGGGCCTCACCAGCCCACGGGCTCCCATAGGACTAGAACCAAGTCCATTTTGCTCCCCTTATTATCCCCAACGCCTAGCACAGGGCCTACAGCACACAGTAGGTGCTCAAATATACACCAGAAGAATTAATGAGTAACTGGGAGATAAGGATTTTTCGAAATAGTCCAAGTGAGGATAATAAAGGCATGAACTAGACTGGTCATTCTAGAAAGAAAAATGTGCTTGCTCATCGATTATAGGAAAGAGTAGGAAAAACAAATCAATAAGGCTTAGGTGATGAAGGAGATAGTGGTCCGAGATTCCCCAGGGTTCCGGTCTGGGAGCGTCGTAGAATGACACCACACCTCGAGGCAGGCTGGAGGGAGCTCGTTGGGAAATGAGGGGCTAGGAGGAGGTTTGTTTGATACTGAGGGATAAAGGCCTGATGTCTAGGTGACCCTCCCGGTGGGGCCGAGGGGCATTTGTGGACGTGGAGCTGGACGTGGCACTGGAGGTCGGAGGTCCTGGGAATAAAGCATCTCGGAAGTCGTTTGCGTAGACGTGTTGTTGAAGTCATTTTGTTCACACAAATGGGTTTTGCAGTTGCCTTTCAGGACGGCACCCTTTGCCAAATTAGGTGAGATGCAAATTTGGGAGTCCTTGAGGACAAATAACGTCGAGGCAGAAATAAATGTAATGCTTAAATGCTGATTCTAAGTCTAATTCATTCTGGCAGTTTTTCAGGAGAATTTAAAAAGGGAGTTCTCGGGAGTAACTTACATATAGACTGCCCTTCCCTTTTAAATGCCCACCTCGACTGCCATCTCGTTCCTGACTTTCCCTATGAAAACTTGGTACACGACGCTGTTAGAGGAGTTTTGCTGGCAGCGGAATTATGTTTGCTGCCTGCTCTCATTTGGCCTTTCTCATCTTGGCCTGGTACTTCCTGGCTAATTCCATCATGTCTGGAGTTTCATCTTTTCTGGGTTCCTGCCTGAAGCTCTGGCAGTTGACAGTGTTCACTTGAGAAAGTCGTATCCAAGTTCAGCTTCCATCATGCAAGAGAGTCCCATCAATTCACCAAGGTGAATTGAAACCAAAGCTGAGTATGACATTTTATCCCTTCCTTTGGTAAGCTACTTCCAGTATTGCCTAAGTATTCTAAATTAAAATGTCTTATACAAGAGGAGAGAGGAGCTTGGGGAGGCTTTGGAACAGCTAAGGGAAGACAGGTCATAAAGTAGCTGCCTGCTGGCGTATATAGCACATGCGGCGTATCAGCCCAGGGTTCTTGAGCCAGCTATATTGTAAATTTTGTCTGTTGACATGTGTGGACATTCAGACATCACACAGGGATGCTTATCAGGGTGAAAAAGTTCTACTCCTGTTTCGAGAATCGTACCTTAGAACTGGAAAATGTGACCCCGCGAAAGGGACCAGGGACTGGAGAACAAGGTGACACCAGCGTGGTGGTTGTGAATCCTCATAGCGTCCTGGCTGCAGAGACTTCTCAGACACTCCGCTCTCCCTCGCCCCCTCCCCCTCTCACTGGGTCCTCCCCCTTCTCTGATATACGTGTGCATCGAAGTTGATTTTCGTAAACTAGAATGAAGCAATCAGACCTTTAGAAGGAACAAAGGTAAAGAAATGGTTATTCTCACTCCATTAAAAAAAAAAATAGATTAAAATTTTTCAGTAAATAAATGTTTTTCCTAAAAAGAAAAGGAAAAAGAAGAAGAAGAAGAAGAAATGGTCACTCTCGGTGGAGCAGTGATCACATTTTAACAAAAACATTGTCTAAGATCATGAAGTAATCTGCGTGAGAAATGCCAGTATGCTTATGTTATGTGACTGCTCTCCCTTCAGGATACACCCATTCTGTACGCTGAACAGTACACCTTTAGAGCTGGCCGAAACTTATTTTGTGTCATCCCTTGATTTACAGATGAATAGACTGAGCATGAGAATGGAAAGCGAGTCGTCATACCCACACTGTCTGGGCTTGCTGGACGAGCCAACGTTGGCTCGGTGCAGGCGGAGTCCAGTTGTTATTTCAGTACCCATTTAGGGGCCAAAGAGCCAGGAACCCCTTTAACTACTGCCTAGTTTGCTGCATCTCCCCCCCTCCCCCGCTGACCCCCATTCTTTGGTAACTTCTGTCTCTCTCCCACGCTTGCCCCTGGGGACAAAAAAGTCATTTCTTGTATTTCCACCAAAGCCTGTTCTGGCTAAATGGAAACCAAGTGCTCAAACAGGTGTCTGAGCCGTCACATCATGCCGCACCACAGCGCTTTCTCAGATCTCAGTGTTGAGCTGCACATTCTGATTCAGATGGGCTGGGGTGAGACCGGAATTCTGCCTTCCTCACAGCTCCCGCAGGAGTTCTGAGGATTCTGGTCTTCGGACCACCCGATGGGCAGCAAGGGACTGCAGAACGTCCAGTCACCTCTGCATGAATACGATGCCTTTGTTTATATTCTTCTACCTTCTCTCTTGTTGACTTGTTACCATGTACTTTGTGAGAAGGTACTACAAAGCATTTTGGAAACTGCCACTGCAGGAGTGATTTCTGTTCAGACTCTGAGTTCCTATCAAACTGCCGTAGAAGTCTGTGGATTGAAAAGCACTATATAAAGGATAAAGGCAATATTGTATGTTACTGAGTTCATATGAGTTTAGAACGCAGTAACAATCAAGATTCGACTTTCAATTCTGAGTTTATGATGAGTAGCTATCATTGGAGCAGAGGACAGAGTTTGGCTATTAGAAAGTTCGATCGTACATATATGAAGTCTTATTTATGTCAAGTGATTGAGTCCTCAGGTGTTCGCATTCTGTAACCGTGACTGTAAACAGTAAACGTCTAGGTGGTGTCATAGCATGAAATATGTCCATAGTCAGGAATCAGCTTGAAAACTATAGTCAATTCACAGACTGTCTAGCCGACTCATGGGAACTGACATTTGATGATTGCATGGATGAAATGACATTTACTGACCACACAGATGTTAAAATTGTCTTTGTTTTATTTTTTCTGTATGAAACTGAAAAGTATTATAGAAGCAATATTCCTTCTTTCCTTTCGCCTCTATTCCCATTCATCTTATCCCCTCTAAGTAAATTGGGGTGTCTGGGATACAGCAATTTAATCTGGAATGACTCAAGAGAGACGGAGAGAGAGAGACAGGTAACAGTGAATATTCAGAATTCAGTAATGAAACATAATCACTATAGTGAAAAGCCAGCTGTTCTTTGTTTTCTAATAGGCATGTGATATTGATGAAAAATAGAATTAAAGTAAAGTTTACCACATAGAATTCATTTGATTCATTTGATTCTGTTTGCAGAATTGGAAATGTTATTTAGGTTTAACAAAAAGCTGAACAGTACAGCCGGTTCAAAGACCCAAATTCCAAAGGATTATCTTTAAATTCAGAGAATGAAAAATGCTAATGCATTATATTTAAGGCATTGCATGGCAATTCTTTCAGAGAATATACCTGTGTTTACTACATTTTCCAAATTTCATTTGAGTGAATGCTTTATGGATTTTTGTGACTCTTAGGGATATATTAAAATGTTATTGCAAATATACCAGGGAACTTAGATTTAGATGATTCACGATTTAAATTATCGCATTCTGCTCTTTTCTTACTTGGAAAAAAATAGGAGTTTTGTGACAATTCAGAGTTACTGTACTGTGTTTCCCCAATGAATGTAAGTTCAAATAATTTTCCCGAAAGCAGAGCCTGAGACAAGGATTGGAATCCAAGGACTTGAAGGAGTAGGGACATGAGGTTGGGAGGAATCACAGCCAGTAGACATATGTTCATGAGTGGGCTACCGCCTGGGCAGCAGAGACTCAAACCACTGAGCCCCCATGGGGTGCTGTTCTACTGAGGGGCCAGCAAGAGGTAGTATATCCCATAATGCCTTATCCTTCAGTGGTTGACATCACTCCAGGGACATTTGTTCTCAGGCACTGGCTTCCCCAAGCTCAGGCCAAGCACTCACTCCTAGGGCTGGAGGCAGCCCTCTCTGAAAGGCAGAATGAGGCAGGAATCCATGGACTTCTGAGAAGGTTCTGCAGGTGACCTTCAGGGCAAACTCAGGGCATCAAAGCCGGGCAGTGTCAGTATCCATATTACCAGTGCAGTCACATTGCAGTCCCTGCACCTGTTATAGTGCCTGGCACCTAGCAGTTGCTTAATAAGTATTTATTCATTGAATGAAGGAAGAAATGGAGGGAGAAAGAGAGAGGGGGAAAATGCATGACTCAAATAGAATTGGAAAAGCCAGCATTGGCTACATGTCAGCCAATAGACAGGCAGATCAATCAAAGATTAGAGATAGTTTGTGAAAAATGGTATTTTACTCTTGACTTAGGTCCCCAAGCTAATATCTAAATTTTATGCTGTCCAGGTTTATTATGCACAAAGAGATAAGAAAAGAAAGGGTAAGCTCTGTGCAGGAACTCTCAGCTCTAAAAGCTGGTGCTCTGAAGGGAAGTCGACTCCCGACATTAATATGTACATTGTGTCCAGTTTTTTTTTAAAGAGGAGCAGGGTGTTGATCTTTGATTAGTCAGTGTTTATGAGTTCCTGATGTTCCAGTTGCTTCCCAGATAACAGTGAATCATGGAGTTGCTGTGTGGATTGTCTAGAACTATCTAAATTGTAGACTGGAAATGGGACTGACTTGCTTCCCAGTGGTAGAGGAGGGGGTGTGGGGTGAACTGGGGAGTGTAGGTTTGAGGTAAAGACAGCAGATGTCCCCCATCCAGACAAAAATGGGGGAATTCTATTACCTGGTTGCTTACCTAGCAAGATGTTCAGTTTAACACAAGTGGCTTTGTTTCCATCCTACTAACACATCTGAATGAAGAGTATGACATTCAGTAAATCACACAGATAGTTCAAATATATGAAACTCAGCAGAGAAATATCTAGAAATAGCATGTGGTTACTGTCATTTATTATTCCGATACTTCTCATGATGTAGGTAGATAGTTACCACCTGAGAACATGTCTGTTTAGACAACCATGAACTTGAGTATGTGTGCGTGTACATGCGTGTGTGTGTGTGTGTGAGAGAGAGGGAGAGAGAGAAAGAGAAGGAGCGTTGAAGGGAGGAACTCTTTCTCAAGTAGGTGTTGTGGGTTTTTTGGCTTCTTTGCTGAATTCGATCACGTAACTTTTGTAGCTCTCATGATTGTTCCGTGATTCAGTGAGAGTAAAAACCTCAGACGCTCATTTCTCTGTGGAACAACCTTCTCTCACACTGGCAACTGTGTTAACCCTGTAACTTACGGTCGGGGCGCTCTTTTGTCCCTTTTCCTGGGGCCCGAGCGAGGTTCCAGAGAGGTCACACCAGAGGAGGAAGGGGCTGGGAAAGCAGCCTTGAGCTTGCCAAGGTTGTCAGTATCAGCAGAGCGTTAATAAGTTAGAGACGCGTATTCCTTGCCAGAAACGCGAGCAGGAAGAGCCTGGCAACGATTGCTTTCTTTTTTCTTGGAGGGTGGAGAAACATGCCACAGGGCCACAGGGCCGCGGGCAGCCAGGCCCCTGACGCGTGTTCGTGCCCTGAGAGCTCGATGACACCTCTCTCTCGGCCCCCCGTGGCCCCAGGACTGTCTGGCAGGCCAGTCACAGAGCAGAGCGGGAAGTCACCCATACACACTCGCTTTCTTTAGCGGGACTCCTGGCTCCTCCTGACAGTTTCCTCAAACTGATTTACTGATTTAATTTTTCTGTTGGCAGTGGTGGTGGTCGTAAAGTAAATTTGCCCCAGAAAAAAAGGATGTTTGGGGAATTCGTTAATGCTGACACTGTGCTTGGAGGCTGGACTCGCTTTCCATCTGCCCAGAACAGCTACATAAAAGAAGCCAGTGACACCAAGCAAGTGACAGCTAATTGTCTCTTCCATTCACTCAGTTGGGGCGGTGGGAATTGAAGAATATGAATGTTCTGTTCCTTTTCACAGTCAACCTTAGAAATCAAAAGTCAAATGAGTCTCACAAACACCCCGTTTGTCATCATGTTAAATTTCAGCCACGTATTTCTCTTTTTTCATTTTGATTGGGGACTCAGAAAAAAATTATCTTGGACGTGTTCTTCCCTCCTCTGAACCCTGTTTTTGTGTTACAAATTACCCCCCAAAGTTAGCAACTTAAAGCAACAAACACGTGTTATCTCAGTGTCTCTGGTTCAGGAATCCGGGCACAGCTCAGCTGAGGGCTTGTGCCTCCAGGTCACTCACACAGCTGTGGTCCACGTTGAGGCTGGGGCTGTGATCTGGCGTGGAAACTCAGCCCGAAGAAGGATCTGCTTCTAAACCCATGCGCCTGATTGTCGGGAAGATTCGGTTCCCGTGGGCTATCGGACCGAGGGCTTCGGTTCCTGGTTTTCCGTGGACTGGGCCTCGCCAGAGGGCAGCTGGCTTCCACTGTGGCTAACGAGAGTGAGAGTAAGTTAGGGCCGGGCAGTCTCTTTACGACCTTGTGTCATAAGTGCCTGGCTATGTTCCCTTTATTGTGAGTCCCAAAGTCCGGCCCATACCCAGAGGAAGGACGGGACAAGATCATGAGCAGGCGGTGAGGACCACTGGGGATGCTCTCAGAGGCTGCTTATGTAGACGTGACTCCGGACCGCAGGCTGCTGGAGGGTGGCGCTTGCTGCTGTCAAGTGCTGTGTTCTAAGACAGACTCGGTTATTTGTGCTGACGCGGTGCCTGTCCTAGCGCTGCGTCGATCTCCGTGTGTGACTTTGAGCCTCTTCAGTCACTTTGCCTCACTGGGTTTAAGCAGCCGAGCCACAAAATGAGAGATTTGCCCCTACCCCCAGCAGTAACCCTGGCAGAGGTCACCAGTGACTCAATGTGTAGCTAAATCCAGTCGCAGATATAGACACTTCCGTGCGTGTATGTAGCTTAGTCTCTTGGCAGCGCTTGATACTGTTGACCACTTCGGTGCGGATGTAACTTTGGAACAGTCATAAGCAAACGTAATCTTTGAAGTGTGGGGGCGTGTTTTGCCCCGGGGAAGGGCTTCGCATGTGAAGAGCAGAGGGCCTGGCCTAGCAGCTCAGCGCTCACGGGCGCTGAGGGCGCTGAGGAGCGGGGCAGAGGCGCGCCCAGCACAAGTGTCGGCCCGTGGGTCAGAAGGCAGCAGGCTGAGTGGGCTGGGCCGGGAGTCAGCCGGGAGCCACCTGGATGCTTCATCCAATAAAGTCAGCTTCAGAGGGGACGAGAGAGGCGGCTGGTGGCTGGTAGGAAATAGTGGGCTTTGAGGCAGATGTTTCTTGGAGACAGGAGAGACTTACCATGTTTAATTGTAGAGAAGGGGTCAGTAGAGAGGGCTGGAGAAGGGGAGCAGTCCCCAGAAAGGTAAGAAGGCGCAGGACACAGAGCACAGGGCTGGGCGTACAACCCAGGAGTAGATGGGACCAGTCAGGAGATGGCCCAGGAGTGGGAGATGCTGCTGCTGCGCCTGATGCTGGGGCGGGAGGCCAGGTTTGGAGGGTGGCGGACGGGGACAGCCGACAGCAGTTCCCTCCCTCCTGCCTCGACCGCGTGTGGCCGACAGCACAGACACCAGGAGAGGGAGAGGGGAGCTCCGTCCCGGTGTGGCCAGGAGGAGAGCGGTGAGAGCCGGCGAGTCGGGAAGGCTTCCTGGCGGAGGTGAACCTTGGCCATGGAGGGTGGTCAGGACTTAGGTGCTCAGGGAGGGAGGGAGGAGAGCAGGTTACACGTGCTGCTCCCCGCTCCCTGCCAAACTCTGGCCTATGTCACCTGTCCTCACCACAGCCTTTTGTCAGAGAAATGACGAGACTTGCCTGTGGGCTTCAGGCTGGTTAAGAGGAGGAGCCAGCCCTGGGCCCCAGGCCTCTGTCATCCTGAGAGCCTTGGGCAAGTGGACAGCCACGTGGGCTGGCCATAGCCAGGCTCGCCGGAACAGCCTCGGCAGCTGACGCAACAGCGTCGGTGAGCCTGGGATGTCGCTCGGGCCCTCTGGGGGTGGCGAGAGCCCCTGTGTGTGTCTGAGTGGCAAATGGCGTTCGTGGCCGTTACTGGCATTAAACCCCGTGGAGCTGTGGGTGTCGCATAGCTGATGTCCAGGAATCGGTGACGGCAAGGCACTGTCCGCAGCGTCAACAGCGGCTCCAGGATAGAAGCCCAGGAAGGTGGCGGTTAAGAATGCTGACAAATTTCTGACTGGGCCATTCCAGTATGTTAATGTGCATTCTCAGACAATATGTTTCCATCTTCCACTTTCCCCCCTGCTGGTTTGATGGAGAAACCATAGCGACGGAAAGCACAGGATTTATGCAGATAGCAGAGCAGGGGGCTGGGGTGTGAGCAAGGCCCCCTTTGGGAGGAATTTACCTTTTAAAACTAGAGGAGACAGGTGCTCTGGAAATGGCTCATAACCGCACAAGGGTGGGGATGGCATTCCTGGAGGGAAAGGTTACTTAGATTAACAGCACTCTGCTGAAAATGATGACATCCGGGCTCTGCCATTAAAACAGGTGGCTGTCATTACGGCCGCTCGCTCGTAATGGGGAGATAATACAGGCAGAGAGAGATTTATCTAGGCCCCAGAAAGATGAAATTGCACATCAAGGAGGAAACAAGGCAGAAAGAGGGCCGGCCGGGGGCTCCCGTGGCCGCGGGACTGCACGTGCCACTCTCATGGCACAGCGTTTGTGTCCTGCTCTCCAGAGGGCTGTGTCACCTACAGAGAGCTTTCACTTGTTCAGGTTTATTCAAGCATCATTTGGGAAAGATTTCCCCCCCACACCCTTTGGATGTTTTTCTTCCATTTAAGAGAGTAGTAACTGTAAAAATCAATTGTGTATGACAAAATTTACCCCTTTTCCTACGAACCGTGGTGGCTGCTCAGTAGACCAGGAGTTGGCTTCAAATAACCATGGGGTCATCAAGGGTCCCCGTGTCGTGTAAGGGTACTGACAGGCCTCTGTACCCTATTTTTCTTGTCTTAAAAAGGGGAAGTTTAAGAAAACAAGAGGACATCTAGTTTCGTTAATTTAATAAATGCTTACATGGTGCTAATGATTGCCAGGCACTGTCCTAAGCAGCTTATGAACATTAACTCACTTAACAGTCACAGTAACACTTTTAAGGTAACCACTGGCACCACCTCCATTTAAAGCGACGTGTCTAAGATCACACAACTGGTATGTTGCAGAATTGGGGTTCGACTTGGTCCAGAGGCCGTGCTCCTCACCACTACAATACATTGTCCACACTGCACACATTCTGTTCATTTTCAGTTTCAAGAGTCGTCTGAACCACTCATCTGCCTTCTCTCAGGGTCTCTCTGGCGAGTGTGCATCTCAAGCCTCAGCATGTTAGCCACGGCCGCATTAAGGTCGCTAGGGCACGGGATTGCCCTGGAGCTCAAGCAAGCTGTGATGTCTTCTATTTCACGGGACACTTTAAAAATGTGCAGCACATGTCACCGTCAGACCTTCGGAGTCCTGCCCTGCGTGCTGGGTGTACAGTCAGCGGAGGCGAGGTAACCTTTTAAACCCACTGGAAGTATGCACGTTCTCTCTCAAACAGAGAGATCAGCCCAGAGTTTGAGACACATTTCCACACTACAGCCAGACCCTTCCCTGCTCCCCCATGCGCAGCTGAAGGGTCTCAGTCGGGTGGTCCTGAGCACGTCTTCCCTGGAGACTTAGCGCTGAGTGGGCACAAATGGAGGCCGGGTAATTTACCTTTTTCCTCCCCTCTCTGTTCACCATTTGACACAAGGCACGAACAGCCCTTTCGCCTTGCAAGGCCTCGCCAGATTGCCAGGCAATTACCTTGATTTACGAGGGCGGGAGTTGAAGTTAGCGCAAAACCTAATTGTTAACGGAGGACGGTTGGATTGCGGCTCCCGTAATTTGTAAATCGTTTCACGTTGTGTTGAATGCCTAACAAGCATGTTGAGGAGGGGACGGAATCTCACTGCACTGGTGGCCCTGGAGCCTAGGGCGACGTCTGGCTTTCAGGGTTTGTGGAATAAGAAATTAATGAAAACACCGCGTGCCTAGCACTTAGTACCTAGCACCTAGAGTACTCCCTACTGGACACTTGAAGAGATTTAAGAATGCCTTCACCTTTCCGCTTTCAAGGTCACGAGCAGTACAACTGGACAGAAATACATATCTGTATCACAAATGTGTAAGAGAAAGATGGCATTTTAGAAGAGAGACAATGCTCCCCGTTTGGAGGACCAAGAAAGCCTCCCTGAAAAGGGCTTTGGGGAGAGCCGGGAGAGGACAGATGGGACGCCAGGAGCATGAGGCAGGGATGCTAGGCCTGGGGCAGAACAGTCGCCGTCATCTGCCGGGGGTGGTAGACATGTGCAGGTCTCATGAGGGAATGGGGAGGCTGGGGCCAGGTTCCGACCTGTCGTGGGGCGCAGTGGCCGCCAAGCTGGGGCACTTGTGTCTGGTACCCCAGGTGATAAGGAACGGTGAAGATTTTGAAGCCGCGACCACAGCTCGCCTTCAGCCAGGGGGAGCTCGCACGGGTCCGGAGTGAGGGGCCGATCTGGAGGCGGAGCGGCCGGTCCGGGCTCAGAGTGGTCCAGAGGAAGAGAAACTGAGACGGAGCGAGCGGCCGTGGGAACGGGGAGAAAAGCTGCCTCAGAGGCGTGATTTGTAAGAATCAGAACCACGTGGATGAGAACAAGAAACAAAGGAGGCTGCCTTACAGCAGGAAGTCTGCACCGGGGGAACCGGCGGCCAGGAGCGAGGACGGCCGGGAGGAAAAGTGCTGGGGGAGGCAAAGCCGCGGAGCCGCGTCCGGTCGTGGCGAGTAGGGCATCTTCAGTCGCACTCGTGGGAGTCGGAGGTATGCGCCTGAGTCACGGAGCTCAGAGTCCCCTCCATGGAAGCGACAGTCGGAGAGAGACTGCATCGGAACGAGCGAGGTGAGGTACGTGAGAACGGCTTGTACGCCTGTCGACAGGAATAGCCGTCATTTAGATTTCGTGAGCACAAGGCAGCCAAGAACGGACGGTCCCGTTTCCTCCGTGGGGCCCAGAGGGCACCCCACTCTCCCCAGCAAGTCCTCGGGGCCATTCACAGAGCTCAGAGTGCCTCCGGTGGGGGTCAGGCCCGCCGGGCCCCACCGCTTGTGGGGACGGTCGCGGGGGTGTCGGAAGCCAGCGATTCTCTGACTGGTGTCTGTTCCCAACATAGCAGCAAGAGTAATGAAGTTAATATAAAAATCGGCCCGAGCCACTCCTCCTCTGGGACCTGCCAGACTAAAAGCCACAGCCCTTCTAAGCATGCCGGGGTCCTCTGGGGTCCGTCCAAGAAGCTCTACCTGCTCCCAAAGTCCCTGCATTTTCTGGAGCAACTCCAGCTTGTATTGACTGCACTCTTGTATTGACAGCTGTGACTCTGAGGGGTCTCTCCCAAGCCTCATCTCGCAGCTGTAGACAAGAGAGGGGACGAGAACAGGATGGCGTGGGCAGGGGATGGCATGGCAGAAGGGGTTCTCACTCAGGGGTCCAGACCGTTGTTCTGTTAAAATCCCACCTAGAAATTCAGACTCAGCTTGTGCCACAGGGATCAGCTTCTGGCTGAAAAACCTTATCTTGTCTGCAAAAGAAATTGACATTCTTCAGGTTGACAGAACTATGACTTCTTTATGCTCAAAGAGCGTTTGTCCCTTTCTGACCCTGGGCTGTTTGAGGGGCTTCTCTGATGACCTCGACAATGCAGGGAGCCACACCTCATCATTCCTGAGTTCCTGCCCCTCTGCGGGAGGCAGTTTGGGGGGGTGGCTCTTCGGCCACTCTTGTGTACCCTAACCAGCTGCATGTGCCTCTGCCCGCATTTCGTGTTCTTGAACAGAGCGGGCGCTTGAGCTTGGGGAGGAGCATGATCCGAATGGTGGTTCGAGTGTGTTCTCTATCTTTCAGTTGCTGGAGAACGTTACTCTGAGGAAACACAGAGGAAAGGTGTCGCAGGTGCAAGCCTGGTGACATGCAGCCCTTGAGCCCATCTGCTTCTGTCCATTGTCCCAGTGGACACTGGGTCTGAGCCACTGGGGCAAGGGGTTTAGACCTGTTGAGATTTTGGATGCGGGCCCGGACTCAGGGCCGTGCAGTGTTCTTGTGAACTGTAGCAACTGTAGCGGGGGTGGAAATGGTCCGTAGGATTCTGTTCATTTTATTTGGGGGCGTGGGCATACATGATTCCTTTAATACTAGCAGGCTACTCAGGGACTGCCCTTTTCAGGGCATTATGGGAGAACTGCAAGGATTTCACAAGTGAGCTACGAAGAATGACCTGCTGTGATATCCTACCGCCGCCACCCTCTTTTGGAAGTTGGATGCCATGGACTTATTTATTGTTTTCGCGTATAAAACTGCAACTGTTGTGATTAAATTGCCTCAGGGCATAAGTACAAAACATAGAAGTTCAGTTGAAGTATGTAAAACAGAACAGCAGCAGCTATCAGCACATATTAAAACATCTACTGTTAGAAATGCCCGTTAAAAAGGTCTAGGCCTGTTCTGAACAAAAGCAGAATTTCCATGAAAAACTCCCGTAAGGCAAGATTGAGAATCGTCCAATTTTCGCTTTGTGGCATGCATACGTAGCAGCAGTCACACTCTCGCGATGGTATTATGGTAACTCGTGAGAACAGCCCATGTCCCATTCGTTGGTAGCCTTCGCGATTCTGTGATCTGCCGTTTAGCACGACCCTTGGTGTATCTAAAAGCTAGCTACCAAAGCCGTGAGAACGAGTTTTTAAGCCTGCTGGGTGCTCACCTTCTGTACCATCCTCCTTTCTTATAGTTCCAAATATTCAGACCCTAGTTTGAGTAAGTTTCTATTTAATGAGGAGTTGAGAAGGGTGCTTGGGTGGGGAAGCACGGCTTCTTGCTGTTTAACTCCCCCGAGGGCACAGCAGTAAAGATGGAAAACCGCTGCCCCCTCATTCCGTGCCTCCTGTTTAGTCTTTCAAGTTTAGCAGCCGCCTCCCCCTTAAAGTCCGCCCTTTACCCTTGGGCAAAGAGGAGAGAAGGCAGCTCCTGCTTTTCCACTGAAAACACACTCTAGTGGCCTAGAGACTGAGGAGGAAAAATAGAGATTGTCTTCTCTTCCATTCCCCCCAACGCCCGCATCTGTCCCCTCCTGGCCCAGCAGCCCGGATAACAAAGCCATGGCCAAGCAAACAGCCCGGCACCAGACAGGAAGAGGTGTCTAGGGCCCACTGCAAAATGACAGAGTGCCTGTTCGTCCTCTGCACTTCGAGCTTCTGGAGTTGTCCCATCGGCCACAACTGGGCTCCACCCAGAGAGAGGAGGGCGAACAGAGTCAGGGTGGTACCTGGCCTGAGCACGGGGGTGAAGGGCCCTGAGCTGCTCTGCAGGCACCAAGGAGGACGTCTGTGGACATGTTCACCTATCAGGAAGTGGCACCAGGGAGTGACTGTGCCCAAATTCTTGCCTGAATTGCACGTCTGAGGAAAGAGCCATGTCATAGCACGCTCCTCAGCATTACCCGTCAGCGTTTCGCATCTGTTCCCTACTTCTCTCCTCACAGCTGTGCCATCCAGACCAACTCAAAGAGGAGCCAGACTCCTGTCCCTCTGAAAAACGGGGTGCTGGACCAAACCGCAAAGAAAGGAGCTACAGTTGCACATGGCCTTTGCATTTGCATTCTCGAGGTGGAGAAGAAAACGTTATTCGAGAAGGAAGACAGGGAAGAAGAAAGACGGGAACTGGCCTCAGGGGAAAAGGTGGCAGGACTTGACCCCCTGGGAAGTGACCTTTCCTGGGGAGTTCCAGCATCTGTTTATAAATATTTTAACATTTATCTCTGTCTAGCTACATCTATTCATTTATAAAGAATTAATGAGTATGAGATGGTCCAGAAAAAAAAGGATTACAGTTATTTAAGTGGCTACTTTAAAGTTATTTTTAATCGGGCATTTATATAACGTAATTATGGCCTCTGGCTTTATGAGAGAAAAGTATCGTTTTAAAAATTAAGCCAAGATAGAGTAGATTGTTGTCACCATTTGGTCCCTGTGTAATTAGTTTTCCTCATCCTTCCTGTAATCAGGCATTCAGAATCACCCCTATATTTTTCAAGGGCCCAGGTTTGGTGGTAGTAAAAGTTGATGCTAGAGAAAAACAGATTGGTGAGTTGATTCAGATGTCTACATAACAGAAACACAGTAATAAACATGCCGTCACCCACACATGTGGGAAGAGAGAATGCGATGCTCATCACAGAAGAATAGTTAGTCTCACTCTGTCCTCGAGCCATAATCAATTGTACATCATTAACAAGACACAAAATCTTTACTAATTAGCTTTTATGATTATATTGTTATTGCGCTGAGGCAGTTAAAGCCCTGGAGATAAAGGAGATAGAATGCCACAAAAACTGAATCCTTTGGAAAAGGGGGAGACAATGCCACATCACCCATCTCATCTTCAGAAATTTTCACTCGCTGTTGCCATCTGTAATTTTTAATTCAATTCACAGTGAAGATTAATATTTTTAGTAAATGAATGACAGACAACCGTTGAGAAGAGAGAGAAGAATATTGAGTATGCTTTCACACCAGGAAAACGGAAAGAAATTCAGCTGTCGAAGTTATCTAAGAAGAATTGTTCATTTTCTCTTTACTTGAAATCTTCAAGGCTCTTTTTTTTCTACCCTACATATCACTTCTTATAAATTGTTCTTTAAATATGCAAAATAGAATTCAGCCCATTAAAAAAAGAGATCCATACCTTCCACCGGGATTCATTTACAATAGAGCGAAGATTTAATTGCAAAATATAAAACAATAAACTTATCAGGAGAAGCTATAGGGAAATTCTTGGGTAACTCAGAGTAGGGAAGCCTTTTTAAAACCACGATACAAAACCCAAAAACCCATAAAAGAAATATTAGAGAAATTCAAAGAAGGAAATTCTGCATGGCAAACTAACAAATACAGACAAAACAGCAATAAGCAAAATTCAAAAAAAAAAAAAAAAAAAAAGACAAGCTTGGAAAAAATATTTGCAATTCATATATCACAGATTAAGGCTTATCTCAACTATGTAAAGAGCTGCTGTAAATCAAAATGGCAAAGCCCAACAAACCAATAGAGAAATAGGAGGCAAAGGATATGAATACTCACTTCCCAGGAATGGGTAGTCGGATCCGTCTAAAACATCTGAGAAGACACACGACCGTTCACATAACAAGGTGAATGCAAATTAAAGTGCATGCAGATGCCACTTTCTGATGATCGGATTGACCGTGATCGGAAAGTTTGACAAGAGAGTGTGCTAATGAGGGTGTGAAAAACAAGCTCCTTCTCTGTGCTGAATCCGAATATAAATTGGTACAAAATCTACAGAGGGCAATTAGGCCATTTTTTAACAAAATAACAAATGTACATACCTTCTGATCCAGCAATTCTACTTCTAGGAATTTATCCTACAGATACAGTGAGTGAGAAGATTTATTTAAAAGTTATCCATTTCTGCATTGTTGGCAAAAGAAAATGCTAGAAAGCAACCTAAATGCCCCTCAATAGAGGACTGGCTAAATCACAAAATATCAATTCAGTGGAACAGTATATTTCTGTAGAATAAAAATGAGGATCTTTTTTTATATATGGATTTGGAAAAATCCCCAAGATATATTGTTAAGTAAAAAAAAAAAAAAAAGGCAATATGTAGTGAACAGTACATAAATATGTTTTGTTCAAAAGGGGAAAACTTATTGTTTCAAAAAGATACATCATAATTCATAGTTTTTAGAAGGTTAACTACCTGTTCCAAAGGCTCCAAATAGCTAACACTTTTCAGATTTCTATTCTTTCTTTCTGGTTTGAGCAGTCTATGTAGAGATAAGTATACATCTTTAAAGCATCATTCATTGATTGACTGCGAGGGCTTTGATAGACTTCTCTTTAAACCTCACAGCTCTTTCAGAAAGACATCTTACAGGTAAGAAAACTGAGACTCAGACAAGATAAATGACTTGCTCAAGGCTACCTGGCTAAGCCATTGCAAAGCCAAGTCTGTCTGGGCCTGCAGCATGGCTCGCCTGCCTGAGGGGCCTATGTGAACCGATGAAATGGAGTTTTCACCTCCAGCTGTGTGTTTGGGTCCCCCAAGGACTTTGCAGCTTCCTAGGCCCCATTCCAAGTCTGTGGATCCGGCCCTCCAGATTCGGAGCCGTTACCTGTGGGCTTTTTAAAGCTCCTTGGATGAGCCTGAGACACAGAGGTTCAGAACCACTGCCACTCAGGAATAGTAATAATAGCACATACTCGCATTCACTCATGAATTGTCAGACAACCGGGTAAAGTAGCTCCTGTCACTGATGTGGAAGCTCGGGCTGAGGGAGGTTAAGTAATTTGCCCAGGTCACAGAACCAGCAGTGGGACCGGGGCTGAGATATAAGGCCAAGCAGTCTGGCTCCTGGACTGTTTTCTGTTATGCCGCGTTCTTAGCCACATACTGTGCTCACGTACAGTAATTTCAGTCATAAGACATTGGGATACTGTAGGGACATGCTGGTGTTCAATAGGCTGAGGTAAAGGGGACCACAGGGCTCCTTCCTCTTCCTCATAAGGAAACCAAGCTCAGAGAGGCAAAGGGTGACGGTAGTTTAAACGCTTAACAGGAGTCCCTGCTTCCTTCCAGGTCCATCACTGCAAACCAAGTCATCATTCGAGGTCATTCAGACCTACGTTAGGAAAGATTACGCTTGTTGTAAAGAAATGGGAAAGGGAGGGCCACCGAGAATCTATTTGCCCCGGTTTTTAAAGTTGTCTTCTGTAGACGGATCAGTTTACAGACATTTTTATAGCGACACCCTTCTTCCTATTTTTCTCTCCGTTTGATGGGGAGCTTTCCAGACATCGATACTGAGTTATTTTACGTTGTGGCTGCCACCAAACTGCCCTTAATAAGACATGAAAGAAAGAAGAATGAAAACTTATGGTCTCTTCACTCTATTTCTTCAAGAGAGGCCCGTACTCCAAGTTTTAAGATCTTAAGATTCTTTCGAGAGAAAATGCTTTCCTGTGGCGAGCGGAGAATGTTCCAGGCGCCGTATTTACTTCCATATTTCTCTGGCTTTTCAGCAGTTATTTCTTCCTGCATGGAGGCCGTTAAGTGGGCACAATCTTGGGAGTCCCCACTCTTGGATCGAATCCCATTTCTGCCTCTTATAAGCAGTGGGACCTAAAGCGCATGTCGTAACTTCTCTGAACCCTGGTTGTTGATCTTCTCTGCCACGGTGTTAAATGCTGGGCAGGACTGTGAGGCAGGCCGTTCAGTGAACCCCGCTTTGTCAGAGCACCCACCAAAGTGGCTCGCGCCCGGTAGATGTCCCTTAAATCCTAGATGCTCTTATAATGAGACAGACTCAGTGACAGACCCCAGCTCTGCTCCCTGAGCACTCAGGACCAAGTCTAGAATCTTCCACAGGGCAGCTCTCGAAGTGTTTAAAAGCATCCATCTCCTCCCCGAACCCTCTCCCCGCTTCCCACTCCGGGCTTGTTGACTTTTCCACCTGTGCTAGTTCTTAGTCTCTTTGTCATTTAACCAGTCTTTTCACTAATTCACTCCAACTGGTTCATGTATTTAACCATGACCTAGGTACTGGTTAAGTCATTGAAAGAAGTATATTGCTAGTAATGGCACGTTAGGATTGTGATAAAATTACCATTCTTTTTGTGTGTACGTGTCTGCAGGGAGCCATTCACTCTCTGAAGGATGATCCCAGAATGCCTTTTGTTTGAACGTGAAAGGATGAATTGACTCACCTGTGATGCTTCACCTGTGAGTTAAGGCCAAAGAAATCCACTGGGATAAACCAGGTTGTGCTTTAAGCCAGCATTCAGGTTGTCATATAGTGCCCATTTCTCCACATCCACCTCCCTCTCCTAGAACAAAACAGGTCACAGGTCAAGATCAAGGAGGGACCTCTGTGAGGAAGGAAAAATGATTTTTCTTCTACCTAAGTTCTTCTATCTGGTCTAATAATCACATTGACGTAAGACAGATGAACAGGAGAACATGGCCAAGTCCATTATGTATGCACGTGAACCAGGCAGTTGAGGCTTCTGTGGCATCTCGAGCTAAGGAGAAAAGGACACAAAAGGGGGCTTTAATAAACGAACTTTTCAGGTTTCTCTCTGTCCAGCTTTTCACTGTACTCGATGTCACGACTCAGCAGCCGGTGGGCAGGCTGGTTCGGAGGTCAGAGCAGACACCAGCCCCGCACTTCCAAAGTTCCCCTTCGGTTCTCCCCATCTTCCTGTGGGGACCCTGTTCTCCACCACGTTTCCCTCACACAGTGAGAGTCTGTGAGACGAAAGCCGGGTCAGAAGGAGTCGTCGTGTGGAGCGTGCTCAGTGTCGCCTGCTCCGCAGGAGTGCAGGGGTGCCCCGGGGGTGTCTCTGCAGTAAGCGGTCAGCGGCCAGGGCCAAGCAGACAGGTGAAATGCGGACGCCTCTCTGCCAGTGAGCTACTGAGCCCACGAAAGCCGTGCTAAATCAAAGAAATGTTTAGGCCAGAGCAGCGTGCATCTGTCTCTTCGTCCGCCCCTCTGTCTAGAGAGCCAGGCGTGCAGAGGAGTTGAAGGAGTTTTCACAAGGAAGGGGAGCTCGCTCAAGCATGAGGGAGACGTTTCACTGAAGCCTGCGCTTGGCTTCTTCCCAGAGGGGGTGCTTCTCCAGGCGTAGCAGCTGGATTCCCAGGGGTCCAGCCTCAAAGGACTCCGTGTACCGCTTCGGCTGCTTCTAGAAGGAACCACGTTGTAAAAGGGGAAAATAGGACAAACAGCGGAGCCGGGAAGATGAAAGTGAGAAACCCAGCCACCTGCCCGGGGTCTCTCGGCCCCCAAACTGAGGTCGCCCACACAAGCACATGGAGCATCCTTGCGAAACCGTGACAGAGGTCCTCTGATTCAGAGCGCACTCTGAGGCGTCATCTCATTGCTCCGCCTTTCAGATATGTTAGAAAACAATCAACGGCTAGGGCCACAATATCACCACTCTGTGTGTATGTCCTGTGCTTGCTTGGCATGTCAAAAACTAGGCCAGTACACGTCTCTAGTCCCAAGAAGTCCCAGATCCCGTTTGCCAAGCCACGGACGCAATGTCCGTGTCTGCCCAAAATTCATGTGCCGAAGCCCTGACGCTAGTGTGATGGCATTTGGAAGTGGAGCCCTAGGGAGGTGATTAGGTCAGGAGGGTGGAGCCCTCATGAAGGGGATTAGTGAGCGCCCTTGTAAGAAGAGGGAGACAGGATGTCCCTCAGGCACGGGAGGGCACGCTGACCTCAAACTCCCAGCCTCCAGGGCTGTGAGAAGAAAACCTCTGTGCTTTACAGCGCCTGCCTGTGGTGGTTTTGTCAGGCGGGCCCAAACACAGCACTTCCCAGCTCTGACTTTCGTGACAGTCGTTCTGACCCACTCGGTTCTCTGTGGCGTTTTCCTTGTATTGGGAGGTGGGAGAGTATGATCATCTTTCATAGATATTTACTGAGCATTTAAAATACTTGGAGTTCTGCTCGGAAGAAAACAAGATATTTATTTTAGATTGTTGCATGCGTTTCTCAGGGGAGACCGATCAGACACCACTTGGGTGATTTGTCCAACTCGGAGAACAGGCTGGGGTTGCAGGGGATGTTCTGGAATGTGCAGCCTGTGCTGTTTAGTGCCGTTCTACCATCTTCCGAAGATTGAATATTACGTTTTTCTCTTCTGATATTTCTGTTCCATCTGAAGAAGGTGCTGTCATCACATAGTTATTGTCTGGCCTTTTCAGAGACAGAGAATGACCCCATGCCCCAGAGGGAGTTACTTTAGATTATGTTCCTTTGTAAAAAAAATGTTTTTCAGCCTTCTGGATGAAAAAGCATGTGGTAGGTGCAAACCGTTACAGCATTGAATTATCGTTTTCCTTTTCAATTAGCACCAGTAGCTTTCACCTTGTGTGACCCAAACTGAAAAGGGATTATCATCAACATGCCTTTATCCCAACGTACTGGTTACCCACAACACACAGAAAACTGTCACGTTCCTGCCGCTGGCTCCAGACCTCTCCAGCCACTCAGGATGGCTGTAAACCGCATTTTGGATTTCGTAGCTGGATAGTCAGCCTGCGGCATACTCCTCCCAGGGAGACTGGAACTCTAGAAGCATGAGGTGAGTCCAGCTGGAAAGCTGTCTGTTTAGCAGCAGGTACGGTGGTAGAGGTGTGGTGCTTCTCCCTTCATCCCTACCACCTTTGGTGGCAGGGAGTCTTCTTTCCCCAAGTCTTTATGTCATTCAAAGCGGTCGAAGCCGGTACCCTTTGAGGCACTGAACCAATGACCGCCATCCTGTGAAAACAACAATGACGACGACTATTACACAGTATTCCTGTTTTGCGGAGTAACCCACCCAGCAGAAGCAATGTGCCATAAAGCCAGCTGTGACAACATTCTGCCCAACGGAAACCTGTATTAATTGTTACAACCATACGTTCCTGGATATAGTGAAAACAGCATCATTATGGTGACCTGGGGGGAAGGAAATATTCGCAAATGTCTCGACTCATCAGTGAAAGATTAAAAGATGTGTAGTAGTGTCTTAGTGTTAAGTGTGTTTTATTACGTGAGTTCCATATCTTTCAGGTCGGTGATGCAAACCTAGTATTTTTTGATAATGCTCTTTATTAAACAGAGGGTTTGATTTGACACAATGTCCCATTCCTGATAGAGCAGAGTGGCAAAGACTTCTTGTTATATCCAGCTGGTTACATCATTCTCATTTTTTACAGGGAAGCTAATAGGTATGAATTAGAACCTGCTTCCTTTTTCTTTTTCATTGGGCATTAGCTTTATAGATTTAAGTACACTAGACATACCATGCCCCAGCCAGAAGACTCCCGCCTGCTCAGTTTCATCAAGCCTTCTTTTCGGCCAATGGGCGTGAAGAGAACATAACCAGGAAGGGGAGTCTCTTTCATTAATCCAACGTCTTTACCGATTTCGTTAGCACAGCCCCCAGCTGCTCATGGACTTTGAATTCCAATTTGAACCTCTTACAAGTAATTTTTTTTAGGTCTGAAGAAGGCCAAAGAGTTAATTTGGAATTGAAAGTTTTCTGTTCTTTTCCCTAAAAAAAAAAAAAAGAGAGAGAGAGAAATAAGTTCTTTAAGTGAGGGGATTTGCAGTAGGGAGATAATGATCTCAAGTTTTAAAGGAGACCCAAAGGAAAGCTGACCTCATTTTATTGGCAGAAGATTACTCTGTGTATTTATAGTTTGCAATATTGACTCCTTGCAGAGAAAAACTAAAAAATGTATTGTGAAATGTTGCCATATTAAAGGCGTCCCTGACATTCTCATCCAGGTAAATTCCCTCATTTGACTAATTAAACATTGGTGCCAGTGACATCGAAGATTTAATTTAGTTGTATTTTTTTTAAGATGTTTGAAATTTATTTTACATTATTTAATTTGAGCCTTTTAAATCTTTCGTTGTTTTCCTGTATATACTTTTTCCTCTTTTTTCCTTAGATCTTTTTTCCAATCCAAGTATGGATGAAACACACAATCTAATCTAAAATTAGAAAAGACTCTTTCTCTTCTCCCATTTTTAACCCACAAGCCTCTTGGTACTGCATGGTGGAAGTTTCAGAAAACACATTTGCTGGGTACCAATCTCATAGCCTGGCTCTGTCCGCTGTTCCTGTGGTCACACACAGGCTTCGAAGAGCTCTGGGAACCACTACCTTATAAGACAAGACTGTAATTCTGCCATAAGAGTCTTCTGTGCTTGAAGTAGCAGAGAAAATATACTGTAACAAGAAACCTCTTGTGAGGAAATGGAGAGAAGAGAGGAGATCATAGAGGAGAAGTGAGCTCCCACTTGTTTCTTTCAAGCCCGCCAAAAGCCATCCAGACCCTCAGCTAATGCTGACGCAGGTTCTGCTTTGTTGCACGGCCCATCTGAACCCTGGATTCCAAGCGTCACGTCTTCATCAGATGTGAAATGTCATCCTGCTAAGTCAAATGGATGAACCTTCTCTCTAAGTAAATTCCGTTTTAGTCTATAAGAAAAAGAATTCCCTTCCGTTCCACACCTAAGGTTGTCGTCTTCAACCCTGTCTGCTCATTGGGGCCTTTAACATTTCTCTCCACCGAGGGTTAGAGCTTTTCCTCGAAATTTGGCAGAAGTGTATGTACAAGGATCCATGAAGCTGGAAGCTAGAGACACTTGAGTGAAGCAGTGGGGGGTGGTGGGGGAGGGAGTCACACGCTGGCAGCTTTGGCCTGATGCCGCGGAATCCATACGTGGTCCCAGAGTGTGGACCTCTATGTAGGTCCATCGTATCCTGTATGTATTTTTAATGCTGAATTATTACGCTCGGAAAAGCTTTCAGTCGGTGGCCTATTGGAAAATGGTGAGGTAGCTCGTGAACTGGACTTAATTTATGACTTTTGAGTAAGAGTGCTGAATTGAAGTCAGAGTGAATGTCACATGAATTGGCAAAGGTGCCCGTCTAAGGTGAAGAAAGGGGTTTAGCCTTCTGAAGCTGTCACTCTGACCATTTGATCCCAATCTAAATTCAGCAGTGAATTCTTTTAACCTCTCCTGTTCTAGTACATGCACCTACCCTCTAGAGACTCCTCAGGAACAAGGTTATTATTGAGTCCCCACTGCATTCATAGCTGTCTACAAAAATTCAGAAAGAATCTCTCCTGTAACAAAATCTAAATTCTGATACCATATGCTCCCACTAAGCCTAAAAGCATAAATTAGAATCAAGGAGACACTAGACTAGATGTCTTCATTAGCATCATGAAGCATGGGCAATAAAAAAGAAACAGCAACATTTGGATAATATTATTTTGCAATTATTGGACACATTTATAAATAAAATCTGCTTTGAAAGCCACGGCATTTCTTTAGCTTACTAGGGAAATTGTAAAATTTTTTCTTAGGCTCCCCCTAAGAAGGGTGAATTTGATAATGTCAATAAAAGTGCTGTATGTTTATCAGAATCTAGCACTAAAGAAATCGAAGTTACTTGGACTGATGTTATCAGTGATTAAGGGGTAAACTGACCACTTTTTACTTTTTGAAGGTGATTTAACACTTTCACATCTTTAAGATGTCATGTAGTGCCTTGGAAACGGTAACTTACTAAATGGTACTTTCATAACTTAAAAGGATTAATGACCACCAAAAGTGAGCGAATTACTACTTTTTTAGTTTCAGGATCAGGTCTATAGAATTATGTGGGGCCATACACTTTTCAAAGGGGTTTGATTTTATGTCATTCCAGCAACTTAGAAGAATATCATCTTGAGAGCAAAAGAAAACCTTGGGCTTTTGATTTGCCTGTTGTACAGTTTCGGACACATCTACAGAAGGAATAAGAAAATAGATTTTTTTTTTTTTTTAATCTTAAACTGAATGTGAATGTTACCTTCTTCTATTGTCTTTTTAGAATCAACAAAATGTTCCCGTACAGAAGCAATGTACCTCTTGAAATCAAACAACAATAATAACAGTAATAACAGATATCTAACTTTCTTTCGCACAGCATTTTAAACTTTACAAAATGCTTTCACGTCCCGCCATCTTGCAGTTGTCAGTTATGAATTTGCTGTGAAGAGTTTTTTCCTGGTCCGCGAGAAAAGACTTTTTAGCTGGGCTCGGAAAAGCTCTCAGCTCTCGCAGTGGTAAAACACAAGCAGAGTTTTCTGAGGAAGGTTGCGGAGTCCTTGTCTTTGATGATAAAAACATTTAAAGACAGGATTAAAGTTACCTCAACCTGATTCTCGGGGTCCAGAGAAAATGGCGTTAGCCGCTTGTTTTTCATGTACCAGGAGAACATCATGCCTTCCCATCAACATTAATTGTATACTTGTAAAGCAAATGTTGAATCATATCCGAATAGATATAGTCCAATGAGAATGGTCCTCTCTCTGGAATGTCCTGTGGTACTCTTTGATTTGCACAAATTTAATTATTTCATGTTTATCAGTTTCCTGTTGATTTCATGTTTGTGAGTTTCCCCAACTTGATTGAAAACTCTCAAAGAACAACACTCATTATTGGAGCTATTTTTGCATTCTCCACAGGGATTACGACAAATAGGACACTTAAAACGGCTTTAATTGACCCATGATTGGTGTAAGCTCTGATCTAAAGATAGCAGACACAGGAGATCAGTGGTTCCCAAACTTGAGCTTGGCTCAGACTGACCTGGAGGTTCTGATTTAGGAAGTGTGGGGTGGGGCTGCTAATTTGCATTTCTCATGATTCCCCTGGTGATGCTGCTGCTGCTGCTGCTGGTCCCAAGACCACACTTTGTGAATCACTGTGCTGGATTCATGTGTAAAGTCTCCTCCAAATTTTATTTGATGGTATTTAAGATCTTATCAATTTTTAATTGGGATTCAAGAGCACAAAGCAACATTATTCCTAGAAAGAAATGCAGTCAGGGAACTTACTGCTAAGCCCACAAGGTAAAAGACGTAACAGAAATCAAGCTGGGCTTCAAATATATCAGGCTATGAATGAATAACTCTAACTGATTAATGATAATTTTCTACATGAGGATGTATCCTACATCATTAGCACAGCTATTACGTAACTTATGAATGGATCACATTCCACATTTATTTGGAGTCTGCTGTTTGGAACTCAAAATGCGGTTTTCATCGAAGAATTGTGATAAGCAATGGTAACAGATGTCTCTCCAACTCACAGTTTACCCAGTGATAGTTCTGATAGTACCGTGAGCCCCCTACTCCTGGGTTTCTCGGAGAAAACTTTAGTATCTACAGGTTCATATCACCGCCAACTGAATAGTACCAAGACAGGTGTGCAGGGAGGAAAGAGACGGAAGTTCCATTTTGGACACACTAAGTCCGAGTTTTCATTAGCACATCCAGGTGACATCCGCTATGCAGCGTCATGCAGATGTCCCCTTCTCACTGCAGCAGGCCCCCACATTCCATTTGCCTGTCTCCTTTCGTCACCCAGGCAGTGATGGGGACCCCAGTGGTGCCCATCCTCCGTGGCTGGGCCAGTGCGTGTGGCACCCAGGGGCTGGAGAGTTCAGGTAGGGCTGCGCGTCACGTGGCGTGCACCACGGAGGACCCCTCTGGTCTGTTTCTCATAATTCCCACCTTTGCTCTGAGGGCCCAGCCAGGAGCAGGCCTGCTCAGGTGTTTCAGCACCAGCAACTTAGAGCTTTGCTCCCTCTCCCGCCTTCCCAGGCAGGTTTCCCGCTGGACAACCAACCCTCCCCCTTTCCTTTCCTCAGTCGGGTGAGCAAATGACTTAGTGCAGATAAGGGTGCTTTTCCAGACACCCATTCGCCTGCATTTCAGGAGAAGAGCCTGGAGCTGGGCGATGTTCTCATTCGAGAGGAGCAGAATGTCTGGCTGGCATCAGGGAGGTGGGGGAGGGGACAGAGGACAGGACCAGGAACCCAAGACAGGGCCAGGGCGTGCCTCCGTGAGCCAGCACCAGCCCTGCATCACTGCAGAACTGCCTCAGAACTCGAACTGGGTCCCAGGTGACAGCAGGCTGTCTGTCATTTTGGGGTTAGAAAAAGGAATAGAAGAAAGTAACCATTGTTGGCAAATCAAAAATAAAAAGTAGTTCCCCTAGCCACCTGATTGGTGTTGTTTAGGGTGAACCAAAACAGCGCTTCCAAGTTGGTGGTTTGTGAACCAGGGAATCCCTGAGTAAACACACACCACACCACACCACACCACACCGCCCCCACCCTCCCTCCCTCTGTCTCTCTCTCTTTCTCTCGGATTTCCTTGATTACCGATTCATACTTGCCTACACCTGATTTCACATAGAATTATGGCCTGTGCGAGTCTGGGTACTTTGAGATGTAGGCACCGAGCGGGGAATAAACATGCAAGGCTTTTATTCAGGGAAATGCCAATAAGAGAAAATGGTGAAGGAGCTGGAAAGAGCCGAGAGAGTGGCTCTTTCAAGGAAGGGAGGGCTGGACAGAAGCTTCCCAACCCCGAGTGCGGGCTGAGGAAGATCCGTCAGGGCCTCTGGAGAATCCATGGGCAAACTTGACCTCCAGAGCCGTCCTGCGTTCCCCAGGAATGGACCTGCCTTTGTGTCCCTTCCTTCTGTGCTCACCAGTGGCCGGAGCAGCTGGGGGAAGTGTGGCCAGCAGAGCCCAGCCGCCCGGCCCCTTGGCCCTGAAGCCTCCCGTAGCTGGGCTTTGGTGAGCTGCGCGCCCTCCGCCTAGTCCAGGAGCCAGAGTGCCTGGGGGAAGTGTAAAAGTTGTGTCTTGCAATGGGAATGCTATGATACTGGTTATTAAAATCAAAAAAAATAAAAAACAAACAAAAAAATGCTTCATTATCTTTAGTACTTAGAAAGTAGAGAGAGTAGGTCATTAAAATTTACCACGATCTGAAAATTTTACTTTAAGCCTATTATCGTTCCAGCTCGTCTGTCCCTCGGACGGGTATCAAGAGCTGGTACGAGCACAGTGAACTTCCTTAGCCTCCCTTTCCTCTCGGTGCCACAGAGTCGGCAGCCAGAGGGAGGGGAACAGGGGTGAGGGAGGAGAGGGCTGGAAAAAGCACTAACTTAATAATTGCTGCTTAATAATCAAAAATTGGCAATGCATCTGATTGTTTTTGTTTTTTTGTTTTTGGGGTTTTTTTTTGTTTGTTTTGTTTTTTTTTGATTACTAAAATTTTCGCTCTTAACCTAGAAAAAACTCTTGGCCTTTAAATGTGGAGCACCTGATTTTTCATTTTATAAATAATCTGCGTTCTGTTCCACTGGGTGGAATGCATAATGATGTTTAGAATACCAGCTGCCACCTAGCAATGTTCCCAAAGTGAAATATACATATATCATGCCGGATTTTAAATTATGTAAATAATTTGCTTTCTGTCTCTTCTGATGTCGAAGTGGAGAAATGAGGAGTTGTGATTTCCAAAACCCAGCGGGTATTGTATGTTTGATGTTGTTTGTAAGAGGTAGAGATGCACGGGGAGCAGGATTTCTTTGAGATAATTTGTGAAAAGCTTCACTAACGGAAAAGTTCCCGTGATGATGCATGTGCATTGTATTCTAATTGCATTGTGCTTCACTTTGTGTTCTTTTAGGCTTAAAATAATGTGTAACCAAAATGACAGCCTATCAATGGATTTTGCTGAAAAAGTGATAAAAGATATTCAGCCATCAGAGTGATACAGTTGTCTGATGTTTAGTATTACTTTTCTTGGTAAAGAATGCACACACTTCTAATGACGGGAGTTACAATTAATAATAGGACAATGACTCTAAGAATAAAAGACCTTTTTTCTTATTCAGAATGAAAATACATTAACCAGTTCTACTAATACATGTGAGATTAACAAAGACCTTGGTTTTTCTGAGAGAAAGAACAGCTAAGATAATGATTACGATTATGACAAAAACATCCAGGGACAGTTTCAAAATGTGGGACTTGGGCAAACCCCAAAAGGCATGGAGTGAATTCCAATAAGTTGCCAGCTACAGGTGGGCAGAAGCCGTGAGCTATCTCTAAGAACTGTGATCAGGAGGGGCTTCCAGTATTCCAAGAACCTGCATTTTCTTCTGTGAAATGGATATTTAATCATTAGGAGGTAGAGCGATTAATTGCCTGTCATCAGCCAGGCCCTCCCCTTCGTTTCCATAATAATAGTAAACAAACTTCAGACATCCTACTTTGCTACACCTACAGTATTGCATGCTCTCTCTCTCTTCCCTTTCCCTCCCTAGCTCCCAAACACACTCACGCTCATAGGCACACTCATTCATTCACCGATCCCCTATACAAAAAGGGAGTGGTCTCTATATTTACTTATTTGCCTCAGAATACATACGAAATACAGATGTGTACCTACAGGTACACCTCCGAAGTAATGTGTAGTTACTTGAGCTCTATGTTTGTAAGCTTTTCCCACATAAATGAAGATGCTTATCCTTAAGTAAGCTTAATGGTCTGTGGCAATTAAAGATATGTACATTTAATGGTCCTGCTTTCAATAGGATGTTGGCTGATGCTGTGGTTATAGATTACCAATTTGCCACCTAATAACCATTGTTTAAATACTTGTTTGGGATGGGGACCAACTAATGAGGGGGAGTCATCAAGCTAGTGAGTGAAACATCTTTAGAACAGAATAATTTTTATTTGTTATTATTTTTAATGTGACTTTAGCTAAATAATTGAAATGCAGTATTATAGAGGAAACCAACTGAGAAGCTTCTGTTTATGCAGTTCGCCTAGAACAAAAAGGTTCTGCAGAAGTGTATTCTGCCTAGGTCCAAAGCCCAGTATTCACGCCTTCTCCCAGAACACGAGATAGCTGGCGAGTTCATGCTTTGAATTGCACAGGCAGGAAAACCTCTTCAAATAATTGTTTTTAAAACTATTAACAAAAATACCAATTATTTCATACCTTTAAGTAGTAAACCGTAATCACCAAGAACAACTCCCATGTTCTTATCTAGAAAAAGATGTGGCTCCGGCAAGGCGGGAAAGGTGGCCCCATCCAGATCCGTCACACACGTGTCGTTTCAGACTCTGGTCTCGCTGGGCTCGACTCTTCCTTCCAGCTTAGAAAAATAAACGGCATGTCATTCCTGTCCTCCTAAGACATCGGTTTGTTTTGGCTTGCCTTGTCTGCTTACGCTCTTCAGTTCACCAAAAGTAAACTGTATGTTTCTTTACTCTCTTTTTCTTTGTAAGAGGAAATTTGGGTTGGGCAACTTTAGATATTGGGAATCGAATAAAAAAAATAGAATGCCCCAATAAAACAGTGTACCCCTGGATGAAGCGCGTCGGTGTTCCAGGCTCCGCAGTCGGTTAGACACCTGTTCTGTGGAACCGATGACATGCGGTGAGATGCGGCTCAGACCGCACGAGCTAGGGTTCCATGCCCGGGGGTCCCTCCTCGGGCACGGGCTGTTCCTCAGCACCTCCGCACCTTTCCTTCTGGCTGCCGCCCCCCTGCAGCACCTTCCGTTTCCTAAGCACCGCTCTCCTCTGCTTTCCTCCGGCCCCTTTGCTCCTTCCAGGCCAAGGCCGAGGCTGCCGCGTGTAAGGAGCCGCGCCCAGTCCTAACCCTGACCCTCCTGTCCGTATCCTCACGGATGGGCCCTTCATCTCCCCGCGAGCCCTCCCCACGGTCCACCTGACGTCTGCTTGCCGTCCACGTCCTCGTTCCTTGCTCCCGCACTCATCCCTTCTTCCCCACTCTCTCACCTACGTATTTTTGGCTTTTCTCACTCTCTGTTTTTTTCCTTTCAGCCTATAAATTTGCACAAAGCTCTCTCATCATGAAATGTCCTACCGATGCTACTACATCTTCTCAAGTTCCTATCCTGTGCGTCTCATCTTTCAAACCTAAGTCTCTCGAAAGAGTAATCTGCGTGCACTGATTTTACCTCCTTCGTGTTTATCGGTCACTCCCCTGCCACCTTGCCTCAGTGCTGACTGCTCCACTCCATCTGCTGTGCGAGGGGGTCATCCGTGACTCACGGATCGTCAAACTGTAGCCTTTCCCGCATCGCCGTCTCAGATCTCTCTGGGGTACAGACGTCACAGACACTTTCTTGTTTAGGGGAACTCACTTTAGGTTTTCCCAAAGTATCCGCCAGAAAAAAAAAACAAAAAAAAAACATCAGTTTTTAGAGGTCGGAGTGGGTTTTATGTAAAACGAAGAATTCTGTTGGCCAAATAATTTTAAAAACCTCTGCATACTCTAATGTCCTTTAAAGATTTATGATACAAACTAGCAAGCCAGTTCCACATTAATCTGTAAAACTCGTTAGAAAACGAGGAACGCGCTTTGGGAAAGGCTGAGCGTCAGACTCGACACCTCCAGTCTCTTCTCTCTTGGTTCTCTGATCTCTACGGTCGTCCACCTCATTTCTTTCTTTTCCTTTTGTGGATTTCCCAGCATTCTGCTTTGACTTACTACCCTTCTTTCTATATATTCTCTCCTTGGGTGAGCTCAATTCATTCTCTGTGTGGTTTTAATTATCTCCTTAAGTATTGATGATTCCCAAATGAGGTCCCTGGTTCTGAATTTCCCATGTACTTCAGACTCACATGTCCAAATTTCTGAGCATACAACCTCACCCATATGTTCCTAGGTACTCCCTTTACCTGGATGCTCTTCAGGCAATTCAAACTCAACAGCTCTCAAATTGGTATGATCACGGCCACTCCCACCCCTCATTGTTTACCTGTTTCTGCTCCTAAATATGTGATATCAGCTAATGGCACTCACACAGTCACCCTCATCAGAAAAGGGCACAGTCAGTTTTGCCTGTGGCTTCATTCTCAAATCAGTCAGCACTGCAGGACTGTCATGACAGGGCGATCACATGATCGATGGAAGGCCGTGAGCAGAGGATGGAGAGTTTCTTTAATGGCGAAGAATATGTAAACCTAGTGGGATGGTTAGACACAGCAGAAGGCAACGGGACGCGCTCCCAGATGGGATGTCTCTGGGGTCTCAGCTTCCCGAGATAGGCCGTCTTGGCAGAGGGCACATTCCACTGATTGTAGGAATTTTGCCAGTGACATTTTTAAAGGGTATTATTCCCCGGCACCTACCCACACCAGCTCTTCTGCAGACCACGCCTGTAAGCCTGCCCGCTCACCTCGTGAACGAAGCATTGCGGCAGCGGGAAGATCAGCCTCCAACTCCTTAAAGACAGTCCTGGTAGAAAATTATGACAGTTTGACCCAGGTTTTCTTCATGAGTCTCTGGGTCCCACTGCCATCTCCTGATTTGGGCTTTCGCTCTACAGCTCAGCGTTGGGAACTTCATTTTCGTGCTTTATTTTTTATTTTCTAATTAGACACACGCCCACGTGATTTCAGGGCAGTGTAAGCCAATGGAGCCTCATGGACTTGGGTCCATACACTGGAGCCTCATGGACTTGGGTCCATACACTGGAGCCTCATGGACTTGGGTCCGTACACACCCGTGTTTAAGCCCTAGTTCTCTCACTTCATCTCATGTGACTTTGGACGGCACATTTAGAATCCTCTGTAAACGGGATATTAAAACATCTATCTCCCTTATAGCGGAGCCATGAGGATCGAATGAGATAATTCACACTAAGTGCCAAGCACACAATGGTCATTCGATACACGGTGGTTCCTCTCACTTATTATGTTGGATTCACCTCTGCCTTATGGACTGGACCCCTTCTACACCCTTCTGTCACTAGTTCTGACGGATCATATATATATAAAGTAACACACTCATGCTTCCACCAAAATGGTCTCATCTTAATTAAAAGTTTTCACATAATTTCCTCGCTAAGTGCTGGGAAGGTGTTAGAGACAGTAAGCCCAAAATTCAATACTTACATAAATAAAAAGTACAAGGTATTTAGAGTCTCCATAAGATAGACTGGATTTGGGTTACACGCCCTTGAGTCTCTCACATAATAAAAATCTATGAAATGTAATTGATCAAACTCAAGGAAATGAAGAGTCCTACAGCCTCCGCTGGGATTTGAACTTGAGGCTTTAAGCAGCCTAGGCGTAGCAAACCCGAAGCTTAGTGCACTAAGCTGTGCCCTCTGGCTATGTGGTTATATATAGCAATTCACTGTCCCTGAAAAGAGGAGAAATGCTGGCTGTGATGCTCTTTTGCCTGGGCCCACCTCTCCACCTTGGTAACGGCATCGAATAAAGAAACGCTGGGGCCTGCCTAGTCACATTCTCACGAACCAAGACTGACGTGAAATTTTAGTTCACGGTGCAGAGTCGCGCTTCTGTTTTTACCAGAAAGGCAAAGTGTATACAGCGCTCTGACTCAAAAATTTACCTTCTCACGTTGGCAGAACACTATTTAGATATTTAGCTGAAAGCGAGTAATGTCACTTATTGTAATCAAGAGCAGATGGAGGGTGAAGAAGAAAGCCAGCAGTTTTTAGTTTTCACTGATAGAAAAATGTGTAGACAACGCTGTGTTTCACCTCCTTTCTAGCTGTGTGACTCGGGACACATTATTTAAATGATTTATTTTCCCGAATGAAAAGATCCAGAGATTAGAAGTTCAAGACCTAATTTCTAATGTCAAACTGGCCACTCGATTTCAATTTTCCTTCCTTGTAGCATAGGAACAACCTCTAACTCCTGGAGATCTTGACTTGAATTTGTTATACTGGAAAACATTTGTAGGTGATTGACTAAGAGAAATCTGGTTGTCATTTTAAGCTAACATTTCTGCACGCCTCCTACGTGCATTCGTGAGGACAGAGGAAGGCAGATCCCGTGACTCCTATTTTGTAGATAAGGGCACGTGGGCTTGGGTTTCGTGACTGCCATGCCCAAAGTTACACAGATGGTCACTTATTGAGCCAAGTGGAGAGTGTGGGTCTTCTGACTGCAGCCTAGTGCTCCTTCTGAGCATTGCTGGGCTTTGCTGCAGACCGTTTCTGTCTGCGTTTATCTCCGTGGATGCACGTGTCCCAGCGCATGTCGGGCTCAGTGATTCTTCCTGCTTTACTTACCCTTCCCCTCGCCCGGGCCTTTAGTTTCAGGGAACTCAGAATCACATTGAATTTGGTTTCCTTCTTTTCAGTTCCCTTTTCTGGGTTCCAGACCCGGTTCCACTTTCCAGTCCCAGGTTCCTAATCGGTCCAGTGACACGGTGCAGCTAATGAGGCTTTGGAAATTGCAGAGGGCTCGTAGACATAAGGTATTGATCATCAGCGTTGTGGCTAGCCTTGCCATTATCGAATGTTATTTTCTCTTGCCTTTTAGAATCTAGCTTCCAGAAATTTCCCCTCTCTTCCCTTGAGGGAACTCAAAAAGCTGCTCATTTGCAGCCCTGGTTCTCCGTCTGGGTCCCTGTCATTCCTGTCAGGTCTCATCATTCACTGCACATTTTCCAGGTAGCTGTTCTTCTGCCTGCACTGCTCAGCCACAGTCTTTTCTGCTGTCCCCGTGACTGAGCTATTTTTGAGCGCACATTCCACCTACAGGTCTGTGTCCTGGAAAGACATTCCGGCACCTCAGAGTTCCCACCAGTTAATTTCCTTCCGTCAGGAACATCGCCCTGATTTGGACCAACTCTTGACAGCTTCCCACAGGCAAACACCTGCAGAAACCTGCCCGGAGCCACAGGTGGCTCCCAGGACCTGTCCCGTGTCTAGCGCTCCTTTTAGAAGTTTAAGTGAGAATGAAAACTCACCGATTCTTCTGCAACTGTTGGAGAAAAGTGAGGAGGACCTCAACTCCCCACATACCATGTTGTTATTCAAAAGGAACGACAAACAGCAAGAGCCCAGAACATCTGTCATTTCAGATGCGTTTGCACAGACACTCAGTGATGAGGCGGGTCCAGCGGTGTTCGCATGGTGTCTCGGAAGACTCAGTAGGGAGTATGTTCCGTCCCTCGTGAGTCTTGCACGTGGCAGACTCATCGATGACATCTGGCTGGTTCATATGCAACCACTGAGATCTTTCAAAACAAAGCTGTCGCGACGGATATTTAAACTCGGAATGTCACTTGGGAATAAAATGTTCCCTTCTCTGACTATCTTTCCTGGTGTGAAATGTACAAATTCTAAAGATGAGAAGTGAGTCAATTTAGATATTCTGAAGAGCAGAAATGGAAAGAAAGCATTATTCCGAATGTCATCCCCTTCTGAAATTATGGGGGGAAACCTTGCAGTTTCGTTAAAGGAACTTGGAAGGATTTTGTACATTGACTTCACTGGACTTATTCAGGTGCATTATTGCGAGCTTGGCAGTTCAAGGTCATGTGCCCTGGGATTGAATTGGGGTCAGATTCTGTCTCCATTGCTTCCTAGGAATAAGGCCTTGGACATGATGTTGAACTCCCCGGGGCTCAGAGTCCTCCTCTGTAAATAGGGGGCTATCTCTAGGCACCATCTCCTGAGATTGGTGTGAAGAATAAATGTCTTACCTACGAAGAGTTAAACCCAGTGTCTGGTGCAGGAAGTGCTCAATAGATGTTAACTGCCGTTTTGCTGTTATGTAGGAGCGAATGTACTAAAGAAGGTGTAAGTGGGTTTTTTTTGTTTTTTTGTTTGTTTTCAGAGACAGGTGGTTAACATTAGATAATTCTTTTCTGAAGTTGTTAATAGTTTTACAAAAATGTTTCTATGAAATCGCCATACTTGACTCATGTTGAAATTATACGATTCAAAAATCAAAACAGAACAATTGCTCTCGAGGCGTTTCCAGCCTTCCCTCGACAGCGGTCTTATACCATTGTTCAGTTATTCAGAAAACGAATCCCCAATTTTAGCCTAATGCTTTGTGAAACCTGTCACAGTTTAACCATTTCACTACCTTCTTGTATCTTGACACCGTATCTCTTGGGGGAAAGCGATCAAATGTTCATCAGACGTGAGTTGCTTCTTTTAAAAAAGCTGTGCTTAAAAGTAGTCTAGCTCAAGATTTTCTTGTTTATAGTTATCTTTTCCTTAATGATCTTGACTGGTAGCAAATTAAGGGGGCAAGGACAGAAGCATCCCATAGAGCACTTAGGTCTTTGAGGTGCTTTGTGTATTTTCAAGACACAAAGGTAGCAGGAGATTGGCAACTACAGGTGAATCAGCATCCAGAATGATTGACTGAATTAGAACTCAGAAGTTGTATCATACATGCCAAGACTGCAATAAAAACAATTTGGAATATTATAGTAGCTTATGAATGGAATACGAGAGCTGCATCTAGCAATCCGAAGAGGGGGGGCTGGAAAAATTGGCAAGACTAGCAGCTACCAATTATGCTGGAGGCTATTACCCTAAGCCTGGAAACTGAATATGAAGAGATGAGAAATGAGGTATAAAAATAGAAGGGGAGTTTTAAAAGCTGCTGTCCCAATAATATCCATATTACAGATGCATAAGAGGAAAATTAACAGAAATGTGCACGAGCAAGGGGAGTCTTATGTAAGCATCTTTCATGCCGTTTGAGAAGCCAGTAACCAGACGTTTTGGCTCCTTGGCAGGGCTGAGTTCATGGTTACTTTGAGCCCATGTCCAGGATTTTAGGCTCCTTCTTCCCAAAGCGCTGGAAACCATACTCCAGCTGTCAAGTTCGTCCATCCACTCTCTGGCCCCAGGTTTGGCCCCAGGTTTGGCCCCCATCTTGCAGGCGAGAAGATGATTGACACACAGCAGCCTGAGGGCACGGGAAGACAGAGTGGAGTGGATTTGGGGTCCCTCTTGCACGCGGATATGCTGCACACAGCGAGTGCTGTCCTGTCTGTTCTCTTGGCTCGCGGCCTGTGTCTGCCCATCGTCCGGGTATGAGGCCCAGAGAGTCTCTGTTCAGCAGACTGCGGATCGTAAACCCAAGAGGGCATGAAAGGGAGTGGGCATGGGAGTTGCTTAAATGATCGTAGCAATTATAATAAAAATCACATGGAATTATAACTTTATAATTTGCCAAGTGCCTCAGCTAAAGAGCAAATTAAACTTCATGACGCCTGGAAGAGCAGAACCGCATCAGAACAAATTTGCTAGAACTTCTGAAATGGGGAGAAATGGAGTATTGATGATGAATCGAAAGACGAAAATTATAATTGTACAGATGTAGTAACTACATCGCTAGTCCCTTTTTGATAAAAAAAAATCATTTTTGTTGTTGTTGTCGTTAGCATGGTTGTTTTAAGAAAGTGAGAAGGTGTTGTTTTCAGAGAGAATATCGACAGCACTTGTAGAGGTGAAGCAAAGGTCGCTAAACAGGGCAAACTGGGACTCCGGGGCCCATAATTCAGCTAAAAGACATTAACTTTTTTTTTTTTTTCCCTAATAAGTTGCTAAACACAAGGAAAAGAGAGAGAAATACAAGGAAAAAAAGAGAAACTGCAATTGGTTTGCATGTCAAAGAGTAACAACAGAGGAGCGGTCAGAGATGACGCCTCGCATTTCCTAGCGTCCGGGACAGCCCTGTTCCTAGCGTCCGGGACAGCCCTGTCCTCGGCAGTCCAGTGGTGTGCGGCAGGAGACGCTTTATACCCTCTGTTTAGCACCTCGCCGTTTCCTCCTCCCCGTGTCCCTGGCAACCACATTCCACTCTGCGTCCATGACTTCGAGTATCTTAGGTTCCTCGTGTAAGTGGAATCATGCAGTATTTGTCTTTCTGTGATTGGCTTAGCTCACTTACCATAATATCTTCAAAGTCGAGTCATATGTCACATAGTGCAGGTTTCTTTTTTTCAAGGCTGAATAATATTCCCGTGTGTGTGTGTGTACACACATTTTCTTTATCCATTCAGCCGTCACTGGACATTTAGGTTGTTCCCACATCTTGACTATTGTGAATAATGCTGCAGTGAACATAGGAGGACTGATATCTCTTCGAGAGATATATGCCCAGGAATGGGATTGCTGGATCATATGCTAGTTCTAGTTTTAGCCTTTTTAGGACCCCGCATACTGTTTTTCATAGCAGCTATGCCTTTTTGCATTCTCATCTGTAATGTACAAAGGTTCCAGTTTCTCCACATCTTTTCCATTGCTTGTTGTCTCGTGTTTTTTTTTTTTATAATAACCATCCTAAAAGGCATGAAGTGATAGCTCATTGTGGTTTTGATTTGCATTTCCCTGCTGATTAGTGACCTTGAGCATCTTTTCATGTACCTGTTGGCCATTCGTATGTCTTCTTTGGAGAAATGTCTGTCCAAGTCTTTAGCCCATTTTTAAATACAGTTATTAGTTTTTGTTGTTGTTGTTGTTGTTTGCTGTTGAGCCGTAAGAGTTTCTTATATATTTTGGAAATTAATTCCTTATCAAATACATGGTTTGCAAATGTTTTTCTCCCATTCCTTAGGTCACTTTTTCACTCAGCTGGTTGTTTCCTTGGCTGTGCAGTTTGGGGACCTTTATCTTACAGCACGCACAAAGTCAGCTCAAATGGATTAAAGACTTAAACCTAGAACCTGAGATGGTAAAACTCGTAGAAGAAAGCACGGGGAAAAGCTACATGACATTGGTCTTGGCAGTGATTTCACGGATATGACACCAAAAGGACAGACAACAAAAGCAAAAGTAGACATGTGGGACGACATCAAGCCTCGCTTCAGTTTTATTTTCTGCCTCTCCCAGCGTGTTTGCTGGTGCTCTTTTTAGTTGAGCAGTAGCTTCTCTTCCCAAATTATAGAGTTTTATCTTTATAGATGTGACTGTTTATTTAAAACAAGCTGTGTCTTTTTCTCTTTTCCTTCCCAAGATGGTATCCATCTTATTTTTACAAGAAATATCATCTTCTTGGGTTTTAGACTCTGGTATGTCTCTGTTGTAACTGTGTCCTACAAAGTCTGCATTCTCTGGCACCTCGGTCTCGTCCTCACCACCCTCTGCTTAGTCCCTCTCTGCTCAGCTGCGCTGGCCACCGTGCTGGTCTCAAAAGCCACCAACTTGATCCTGCCTCAAGAGTCTGTGTTTGTTCTTCCCCCGACTAGAATTCTTTTCCTATGACTCATGTGCTCTCTTTTTTGTCTGTCTGTCTGTCTCTCTCTCTCCCTCTCTCTCTCTCACGTGCACGCACGCGCACACGCACACACACACACAGATACACACACACTTGTTAGTCAAGTATTTCTCTAACATCACTCCTTCAGAAAGGCCTTTCCTTCACCAGCATTTATCCCTTAACCGACCTTCACCTCCTCTCCTCCTTGGCCCTCCTTTTCTCTTTCTATTTTAATTCCACTACTCATTACCTGTCATAACATCACATATTAACTTGCATATATTTACACATAGGTTTTCGTAACAAAGATTGTCACAAAATCCTGAACTACTAGCTCGAGGGAACTTTGGCTTAGTGGCACATCAGGTCCCTCATGCACTTGCGACATGTCAACTGAATTTCTGGAGCTGGTATGATTTAGGCGCCCAATAAATACTGTTGAATGAATGAATGTTTCCCACTTATTCTAATCCTTTCTTCCACTTTATTACATGGACTGGTATAAAGTACCTGTAATCGAAGGTCTTTTCTCTTTAGGTGGTGTGGTTGTTACAACGATATGATTTGTTGAAAGTCTGAAAGTTGAGAATGAGGTCATGAGACTGTACCCATCTTCAAAACATTTATTAGCTTTTGCCACACACTTAGCAGTACCCCACTGATGCTGCATTTTGAGAGTACTAAAAAGTAATAGCCGAAAGAAGTAGGATGCATATAGTCTAATACATTCAAGGTTGGAGACTCTGCATCTACAATAATTTGCATGAGTTAATAAGTACTTCACAGGTTGGCATCTATTTTTTTTAAATACTGAGTTTCTATACCTGTTTTATAAATGACAAAAATATATACACAGTGATCTATTGTTCATGCATTATTTTCACCGCGACTCTAAAAGTAGGTATTTTGAACAGTGCTGGCCGTCGCTACTCCCTTTTCTAGGACTTGGCTAATTTTATTACATTGCGCACTAACCCTTTATCACCGAAATATTATAGAAATAAGAAGAGCTAACATTTTTGTGCTCTTTCTACCTGACACACATTGTCCAAGCTCTTTTCATGCATTTTCTCCTTTAATCCTCTCTACTCTGTTAGGCAGGTCAAGCCGTATTATTCTCATTTCAGAAATGAGAAAACTGAGACCTACCAAGGCCACACAGTTACTCAGGATCTAAACCTTGGTCTGTCACCTTTTAAGCCTCTGCTTCTTTCTGATTTTTTAGACAGCCTCCTCTACTTCCTGAAAACCCAGCAATCAATAATCCTGGTACCTGGAGTCACATAGAAAGCACAGGTAGAGGTGTAGGAGGTTTTGTGATGACCCAGAATCTGCCAGATACATGCCCCTCATGCTATATTTCTAAAATGACAGAAGCAAACCAGCTTCCAGACTACCTTGGGAAATGAATCATAAGCTACTACAGACATTTCTGAACCTGGCTATCTTGGGGGCACAGTTGAGGTTAATCAGGCATCTTGGAAAAGGGTTGGGAGAACAGAGCCCAACCCTAACAGGCTAGCAGCCCAAGACGAAGGAGGCAAGGCCAGAGCAAATAGGAATGAGGTCCAGAAAGGAGGTCCTCATGAAATCAGAGGATGTTAAGAATATCTAACTCCTTCTTATTACCCTGGGCTTTCAGCTTTGATCGGAAGGAGGAAGTCGGTTCCATCTCCAGCTTATATTCATTTTATGACCTGAGGCTTATTCATTCAAGCAACTGAGTGTTACATTTTCCCACAGCTGTTTTAAAGCTAATTAATTTATCACGTGCACTTGCCAGTTTTCCCATTCTTGTTCTCAACTACCTCAAATCTTTAATTTCTAAAATGATTCTGTTTTCGAAGTTACTTTTATTTCTTATGGTCTACTAGAGTTTTTCTCAATTTTTTTCGTATTTTAGCTTGTATGGGAATACTGTGCTTCTAGATTTATTCACTTAAATTGTCAAGAAGTATGTTGTCGGGATTGTATGCTCGAGAAGTCCCTGTGCCAGCAGTTTTGCTATATTAATGGGTTACTAACCCTTTACTGCCTTCAAGGATGCATCTTAACCCAGGAGATTCACTGACGTACCAACTTTTTTAAGTGATTTAAGCCCCTGTTTACATTTTTTGTTGTTGTTTTTCAGAAGGTAGATTCAGACACATAGGCTTGTACGAGATGAAAACATAAAATAAAATTACTTTAAACATTTTTACTTAAATACCATGCATTTCCGCATAGCAATATATGCATACTCTCTAGTAAATTAAAAGGAAGGGTGTTTGGAGGATGGTATTCAGTTAAGTAACCTGAGCCTAAGTTGACACATCAACGTTTACTTGGTTGACTTGATTAGGGGCTATTAAAAAAAAAAAAAATGAAATTAGATTGAAAAACCAAAGAGCAAACACATATGTAGTATGGTTCTTCTACTGGACCCAGCAGTTTAATCTCCAATTTTTATTGAGTTGCCTGTAAAGGCCTGTATTGTGGCAGGGACTATGGAGATACATTTTTTTTTTTTAATGTAGATTTTTATTCTTGCCCTCAAGGACTTAAGAACCAGCATTTCAATTTGCATATATCTCTCAGTGCAGTTACCAACTATTAAGTTAAGAGTGGAAACTCACCCCTATGAGTTTGCAGGTTTTCTGAAGGGCCCCAGGGCACAGTAACAATTGACAGGGACCGAGAACACTTATGAGGTATCTACGTGACAGGTTCTTGACGACTGTTCCACTTTTTTTTTTTTTATCTTTGATGGAAGGTATGCTTTATCCCCACTTGAGAGATGAGAAAAGAGGTTCAGATGAGAAACTTCGTCAAGGAAACAGAGACAGTCGTTGAGTCAGAATTTGACTCCAAGCTCTAACTTAATCCACACCCTCCATCTTTCCCGTACATTTCACGTTCAATCATAAAACATAAAATTAAATAAAGACTTGATAGCTGTCTAATATGATTGATTCTTAATTATTCTTAATAGAATAATTAAGAATCTAAAATAGCTATTTGGCTTTGACTGTTTGGCTTATTTAACTATCTACAGTTACAAGTTAAATGGGTGATTGGGAAGTCTCTAAGTTACTTCAGGTTCTGTGGACAGAAGACTGGTGCCGTTTTATTCTGATTCTAATTATATTTAATTTTACATTCGTAATAGCTCCTCGTCTAGCTGGCGTCCTAAAGGATGGCAAGCATTTTGAGGATTCAGTTGCTCTTAGAGCGGGACAGGTATGTCCCCCTCGAAAGAAAATCCATTCAGGAGAGTGAGGCTCACAGAGAAATGCACGAGGAAATAAAACAACTCTTCTCTCTTAAAGGGAGAAGAGTTGTTTTATTTCATTTCATTTAATTAGTTCATATTTCATTTAATTAGTAAAATCCTCTAGTATGTTTAAAATATTATTTTAATATATGAATGTGAATTACACTTTTTTTTTGGAAATATACATTTATTTCAAATCTTCTAAAACTTTGGGAGGAAATATAATAATGTGTTGCCTACACTCCTGTTCTAACTTCTGAAGAAGAATTTCGAGTGGGAATTAGATAAAATTTATTCTACATATATTATACATGAAGATGTTTAAACTGTAATTGTGTGCAATTTGAAGGAAATGTTCTTTCAGTGGAATGAAGATTGACCTGCTCAGGAATATTAAAATGTACAGGGGTTCACACTTTTGTGATAATATTTTATCATTTAAAAAACTTATTCTTAATAAACCCCCACATTACATTTCACTAAAGTGGTTTCATTTTCTTTAACAACCATTAATAGCTATTAGAGGTAAAAAAAAAAAAAATACTAATAAGGCTTTATATAGATCATTAAAGTACACTTAAGTAATTTAAAATTGACAATTAAATCAGCATGGCAGTGCATTATCATAAGTTTGATAGGTCGGCCTTTTTTTAAAGTACTGAGAAGAAAGGGCTCCTTTGTAAGATGCTCCACTGCAGACTATTCTCGCATTTTAATTGATCACAAAACACATTGTCTCTGTATATGTGCTTGGTAATCATCTTTCACAAATTTCCTTTTGTAAGGATTATGATGCTGTATGTTGGACTTTGGTTCATGATAGAAACAGTGTCCTTGGTGAGATCTGGAATGGCCAGCAGCCACCTTGAAACTTTCCTCCTTGTCACTGTCATAATATATAAAAGAAAGAGCTAGAGCTGTCCACTTTGAAAGCCCCTATTCTTTCTTCTCTCTTTCCCTCTCCTCTTCCTTCCTCTCTCAAAAGAAGGATGAATGTGTACTAAGGAAGCTGTGTCTCAATGTTACCATGGCGACGACCACACTGTTGGGGGGGGTGGTCCATCCTGGGCAGCCAATGGGTATTGACCTTATCCCATCAAGCTTTATAGGAAGCATGCAGTCTGTGTGTGTGTCAAATTTGGACTCTTTCCCCGCCCCCTAAGAAATTTGTAGACTTACCACAGAAATTCTAGTTAAAATAGTTTCTAGTCTGAGATGAAAATCAGAAACTTAACTCCATTTGAGAGGGACTTTTAATCACTCATATAGTTTTTACAAGGTGAACTTGTAAAAAGTTCATAGATAATTGATTAATTCCCATTTTTCTTTATTTCCTTACACCACACAATAACAATGGAGCTGTCCATTGAGTGTGTACCTTAAACACAGAGTATGTTCTCTGTTTCACACTATGAAAACAAAAGATTAAAAAGATTAATTTCCACATCATTTGCTACACTCTGAGATAGGTCAAGGTACCCGTAGAGATTTTCCCCTCTAATATCTATGAAAGATGCTTTATAATAGGGACATAGTCAAGTTTCAGGTGAATCTAATGACGTAAAGATTTATCTGCTTTATTACATCTTTCTGCAATTATTTAATTTATAGATTTTATAGGTTTTCATGTGAGATGAATGCATCACATTAAAGGCGGAAAGGATGACAGATGACTTTTAAGTGGTTTTTAAAATATTTAAATTAGTTAGATATTGATACCCGATTAGTAGAACTTAAAATTTTAATTTCTACTAAAAAAAGAGTCTCACCTAATCAGAGTGAGTATCTTTACGCTGTAGTATAGTTCCGTGCACATGACAGCTACTCAGTGATTTAAAAAAAAAAAATTGAATTAATGAGTTCAACGGGTTCAGAGCACACTTAAAGTGTAACAGGTAATTCAACAGATCCCACCATGCCTACATCACCGCAGAGGCCAGACTCGCTGGGAGAAATGTGCGAAATAAATGTTAGCAGTCAAATCACATGGCCGTGCATTCCTGTTGCCACATATAACGGGTAATATGAGAATATAATGGGGGGACAATGCACTCAGAGAAGACTCCTTGTTCTGAGGACTTTCAGCGGTGGTAGGAAAGCCTCTCTTAAAACCAAAGAGTGACTGATGACAATGTTAGGACAATGCTGTAGAAGTGAGTAAACTGTGTATTTTATGAGAAGAGATTAAAAGTCACTGAGAGATTTTCTGAAGGTCAGCCATGGATAGACTTCTTGGCAGAGGTGTTCTTCAATTTTCAAATCCCGCCATCTCAATTTGATTCTACTACTTGAAACGTGTTTCAAGGTATTAACGAAAGAAATTAAGATTGGCAAGGCTATAGAGACTCTTGACTGAAAAAATCGGGCAGCAAAATGGCTGACAACTTTGAAATATCTGGTCAGTCAGTAGTGAAAACATTATAAGTGATCTTTAGAGATATTTATTTCCCATTTCTGGTAGAGCACTAAAACCTCACTAATTCAAAACAGCCTCTCTTAAAATCAGATTTTCTCAAATGTAAACTATTTTTGTAAATATTATAATAAACTGAGGCAATCACGTACTACTTAGTTGAATGAAGTGTGTTATATGTCAGAACAGGGCTATATCAAATGTGTTTCCTAAACTTTAAAATATCAAGTTACATCATTTGCTTTTTAACATTTTACTCAAAAAGAATTACATATTCTTTGTGATTTCTAGTTAAGATATTCTGGCTTATGGCCCCTTCATGTCATTCAAAGATAGAGTATAAGAAAAGAATCATTCTTCACAGCCATATATGGTTTGTGCCAAGAATAAAAAGATGTTTTTTGTTGTGGAAAATATGTTAATAGAATACATCACCTCAGGAGGTCAATAAGAAAAAAAAAATGATCTCAATAGATACTTAATAAAATTAAACCCTTATTCCTAACAGAGGGAAACAAAAACTCTTAGAAAACCAGGAATACGAAGGAACTTTTAACACTTAATAAAAGACAGCTATCGTAAACTAGCCTTCAAATGGGAGATGAGCAAGGGCACAAATTGTCATCATCATTAAATTATGTTCTGGAAGCTCTGGTCAAAGCAAAAAGATATGGAACTGAAATAACAAATATGCTAATTAGAAACAAAGATTTAAAAAGTTTCATTTACACATGCTATAAACATAAAAAAAAAACAACAAGATAATCAACCAAAAATTTCAAGGATTTAAGGAGAATATAATAAAAAATAGTTAAAGTCAATATTTTAAATCAATAGTAACAGATGTGGAAACTATTTGAAGAAAACTTTTAAGTCCTCCCAGAGAGAGAAAGAAATTAAGATTTTAGTAAATTTAGAGTTAAGCCATGTTTCCAGGTGGAAAGAATAAGTAATATAAAGATGTTAAATTTCCCTCAAATAAATCTAAGTGTTCAATTTAAATACCAGTCAAAATCTGAGCAGAAAAATTTGTGAATGGACAAGGTTATTCTAAACTATAACTTGAATTACCCTTTGCAAGGAGAGAGTAATGATTAGAGTAACTTGCCTTATCAGTTGTTATAAAACACAGCTACCAAGTTTTTCTACTTAAAAAAATGAGGCACCAATGTAAGAAATGCTGGAGAGATTTTGTATCATTGAATCTAACATATTAACAGACACATTCTACCCCCAAAACCACGGGAAAAGAATGGATCGAGTAATAAATTAATACCAGTAAAACTGTCTATTTGTGAAAGAGAGAAATCTCAAGTTGGAGTTTCCTCTTCAGAATAATCCTAGATGAATCAAATAGTAAAAATAAAAACCAACAAAATACAAAGGTAAAGATTAATCTAGTTTCTGAGTGGGCGAGTCCTTTCATGTAAAAAATAAAATGATAAGGGAAATGATTGAAATATTTAGTGGTATAAAATTCTTTAAATTCAGTACCAGAATATTTTTAAAAATTAAAAGTAAATGATGATCTTGGAAAAATTTATAATTCTTTTTTTCTAAGCATTAAGATAAATATATATAAAAGGGCTACAGCTCAGCTCATAAATCACCAGTGTATGAGTAAGGGCCAGGGATTGGCCATTCATATAAGACAAATGACAGTAACATTGGAGAAAATATTTATCTTCATTAGAAAGAAGCGCAGATGAAGGAGTGAGGTTACATGTTTCACTCCTCGTACTGGCAATTTTAAAATCAAGTAAGAGCTGACGCGTTCGTGAGAATGGCAAGTCTGTGCGTGCTGCTGTCCCGTGGGGTGGCGTCAAGCCTGGCCAGCATGCCACAAGGCAGTTCAGTGATAAACGTCATTCTCTCCTCTCAGAAGAAAAGCAGCAATGCCCACAACATTCACATTTAATAATTTTCATCTCAATGTTACATATAATAGTAAAAATTTAGAAATAGTGGTAATATCTAATCTTAGAAAGTGCTTAAATAAATTATGGGACATCAGGAAAATGAAACAGCATAATCCTTGGGAAACATTTTTTCAAAACATCATTACTTATAGTAGAAAATGTCATTTAAAAAAAGGACTAAAAATTATCAATGCAACCCCAATTTTATATAAAAAAATGAAGTATATGCATTGAAAATGACAAAAAGGAAATGTATCAAAAGTAAAAATTATTTTTTCTAGTCAGATTTAGGTGATAATTTTTCTTTATAGTTATCGATATTTCTCAGTATTAATATTGTGAACATGAATTGCTTTTATAATCATTAAAAACAAGACATGTTATTTTTAGAAGAATCACAATATACGTCCCAATTATCACAAAATCTAAATGGCATCTAAATTAGTGACATTTTAATAGTAAAGTTTTAATAGTATAATATTATATACTTGGTGGGAATTTAGTATGTATTGATACGTTTCATTTATAGTATGATGCTAAATATCGGCTAAAAAGGCAGTTATTTTTCAGAGATATTTGAATAAATGATTGTTATAAAACAAGTTTTATTTCCGTCTGAAACAGCCCGGAAGTAGGATTCAGTAAAGTGTTCACAAACACCCCAACTGACACTCGTTTCTACATATGTCAGTATAGTTTGGGAACCAAGTGGGCTGGTTTGTGTTCTCAGTGGCTTTGTGCAACCCGATGGCTTTGCAAATGTCCTGCCATCAAGCCTTCATTTATAGATTCCTGGGAAATGCTTTTCTCCTTAAAAATGGGCATAAACAGGTGTTTACAGCATCTTTTTGAGTTGTGTGTGTGTGTGTGTGTGTGTTTTCCTTTGAAGTCCAGAGCTTAGGCATGGAAAGCATGAGTTTGGCGGGTGTAACTTTCAGACGCATAAAACAGCAGCTTTAATCTCGTGTTATGATTGACACCAAAGAGCACACAAACGATCTTTTTGTGCTCCAAAACACAGTGGAATGTGTGTGCCCGTGGTGTTGGACATGCATGCGTGCACGTGTGTGTGTGAGTATGTGTTGTTCAGTGTAAGAAAAAGGTTCGAGAGTTCAACTGCAGACACTGATGAATTTGGCATCCTTCAAGCTGAGTCTCGTGAGGAGCAATTCTAATGACGGGCCCGTGACACATGCTCTAAGGGAATGTGACAGTGATCACGGCCAGGGGGACTGCTGCTGTGGAGACCCGCTTTTATCTCCCAAGTGTGTTTGTCCAGGCTGCACAGACCTTGGGTGACTGGGCTGGGAGCTTCAGAGATGGTGTCACACCAGCCTTTCAGCAAAAAACAAAAAAGATCAATGGGTCGAGGGGGCCATAACCCGACCATTTCAGATGAGATGATTACGCAGAGCCAAGGTCACCTGATGGGAGAACAGGGAAGTTTTACTTCCCAGTAATTTTGATTTCTTGTTTTGTTTTGTTTTGTTTTGTTTTTCTGGAGGAGGTTCAGGCTTTTCATCTTTTGTCAATTTCCCTAAAATTATATGTAGCTACAGACAGCACTGCAGCTTTTATATCCAGCTGCCCTAAGGACTCGTGAGAGTTCAGAGTACAAAAACTCTTCAAAGATTACTTGAGTCACACAGTAACTTTGTGGCCTTTTGAATGTTTGATCATCTGAAAATAATAGGCAGGTAGCTTTTTATCATGTGACTGTGCACGAACCGCATTCTGTTTGCACTTGCTTCCAGACTCACTTCCCTCATTTCCATCCTATGCACCTCCGTCGTTTCTTCTCCCTCACACGCTTTGTGCCATACCTCTGTCCATGCGGCGCTCTGATCATCTGGTCATTTGTTTATTCTAGTACACAAAAACATTTCTTGAGCACCTGCTATGTATCAGGCATCTTAGCAGGCATTGGAGAAATGGAAATCATCATCATGGTCCCTAGGGTCAAGGCGCCAACACTCTTAACTGGGGCACAGAAAAGAAAAGTAATTTACTAATCACTTGCTGCAATAAGGCTGCCTGCTAATGACTCCATCGTACAGTGGCTTACAACACACACACTTATTCTTACACGTGCGAGTCTGCAGGTCAGCCGTTTTCCGGCAGGTCTAGGTTGCGAGGCTCTGTCAGGCTGTGAGTCAGCTGTGCTTGGCTCCAGACCATGGGTGGAACTCCAATCTTCTCCATGCGTGTGGTTCTGAGTCCCAGGTGGAAGGGGCAGTAGGCGCCCTGGGGCATGCTTTTCTCATGCCAGGTAGGTCAAAGACCCAAACTAAACCACGCAAGCACGTGTAATATAATGCCTGCAAACTTTTTAATAGCGGAAGCAAGTCACATTGTCAAGCGCAACGTCAGTAGAGTGGGGAGATATATTCCACCCACACTGGTGCACTACAAGTTCACATGATGGAGGGAGAGTAGGAAGCATTGGCAAGGTAATTTACTCTACCACACAATTTATGACAATAGAGTGTGATAAATAGTCCAAGAGAAGGAGATTTAAGGTTTTGAGAAAGTTCAGAGAAATATCTCAGAGGGGGGATATATTAGACAAGGTTCAACCAGAGAAGCAGAGCCAGTAGGCTGGAAAGATGGATGATGGGTGGATGGATTGGAGATGGATAGATAGATGATAGACAGGTAGGTAAGTAGGTAGGTAGGTACAGAAATTTTACTTTATACAGCTGTGGCAGTAGGTTAGGAAATCTCTGTAAAGGTTTTCTCCTCTGCATCTGGTGCTAGAAGTTGACATCCACAGGCTGGTCAGGAAAAGAAGATGGATGTAAAGTGGGGGAGATTGTGGGCAGGTTGAAACCTGCAAACATGAGCTGGAACCCCTCAAGGATAGACTGAAACACATCTTGTCACCTCTGCCTTGGGGACCTTGGGGACAGAGGTAAACACACATACCCGGCCCAGAGTCAGAGATGTCAGGGAGGGTTGGGGAAGGCAGAGCTGCTGCAGGCACATCAGCAACCATGTGTGCGGGCTGCAGAACCGCCATTGGCCCCTGTCCTTCACCTCTCCCAAGAGTCTTCCTTGTGCCTTACCCTCACCAGAAACATGGATGGAGGGAGAGAGAGAGGGAGAGAGATTGCAAAGATTCTGGAAAATGTAGTTTAGCAAGCCAAGCTGACACATTACAGAGCCATCACAAAGGAAATTAATTCCACCGCTGGAAAGGGTGAATCAGGAAGTGTGTTCACGGAAGGTGATATTTGAACTGAATCTTTAAGGGTGAGCAGGTGTCACCAGGCAAGAGGAATGATAGTTCAGGCAGGCACAAGCTGGGGGCGGGGGGAATCTGAGGCTCAGGAGTGTAGAAGACCTTGCTGTGGAAGCCCAACGGCCAGAGCCACCAGGAACACACCCTGAGCCAAAGCTGGGTTCGTCTGATTTGCTGCAGCAAAGGAGCATACACAGCAAAGTTATGATGGGGCACCTTAGGCAAAGGAAGTGGGAAGGGGCGTAATATAGAAATAGGGCATGTGTGCATGCTAAGGGGGGTCTTAGGAAGTGGAAGTCAGTTCTTGTTGGGTGTAGGAAGCATTGGGTATTGATAGGGACTGAACTGTGTGTCTCCCTTACACACACATACAAATGCATGTATTGAAGTCCTAACTCCCAGTATCTCATAATATGACTGTATTCAAAGATGGGGCTTTAAGGAGGTAATTAAGATTAATGAGGTCATAAGAGTTGGATCCAATAGGACTGGGTGTCCTTATAAGAAGAGAAAGAGGCACCAGGGATGTAGGTGCACAGAGGAAAGGCCATTTGGGGACGGAGGGAAGGTGGCCATCTGCAAGCCAAGGAGAGAGGCCTCAGGAGAAACTAACCCTGCCGACATCTTGATCTTGAACTTCCAGTCTCCAGAACTGTGAGCAAATAGATTTTCTGTCGCTTCGGATCCCCAGTCTGCGGCATTTTGTTATATCAGCCTGAGCCTGCCAACAAGGCATGTTGGTCGTTTGTATCTGGAGATTAGGAAGGTCGAAGCAGAGTTGGGGTCATCACTGCGAAGTGAGCAGTTGGAAGAAGGGGCTGTTTCATTATTTTTTGTAGTTGTGAGGTCTTTCTCTTTCTCTTGTTCTACGATGGTCTCAAAGTCTGATTATGTTTATATTCTGTAAGAGTTGCTTATGTTTAACTGGAAGCACCATGGCTTCTCGCTTTCTCATTGGCATATTTGGAGAGGATTCTCATTTACCGACCCAGAAATTGTCCTGAATCCCAATTGCTTATTATGTCGAATCCATATTCTTTTGCTCCATTTACAAGGTTCACAGTCAGGCCTCACTCTTCCTGGTTTCTTTTATTTTCTCACATTTGTCAATACTCATGCTGTTTCTAGTCAGACTTTCTTTTCACTGTGTCCTCGGGCTGGTCTCCCCTGCTTGGGTGTCCTCACACCTACCTTCCCCAAGCTCCCCAAATGCAGGCGTGCTCTTCCGGATTCCCTCAGGTCTTACTCCTCCAGGAAAGGCTCCCACATTCCTCCAGCCAGCTCTTACCATCCCTCCCTCCTTGGAACTCCCACGGCCCCTGAAATATCATGGCACGGGGCTGAGTTCTGTCTTTCTAACATAACCGTACGTTCGGCGGGGGCCATGCCTAGTGCCTGTTTTGAATTCAATTTTAGATAACTAACATTATAGTCCCTCTTAAATAATGTGGTCGATTTGTTTTATTACAGTTAAAAAAAACAAACAAACAAACAAAAAAAAACCAGCCGGGACCATATTCTGAGATCTTTGTATTTCCTTTGCTGCTGAGGTAATATCCTCGACTTATTCATGTATTCAGCCAGCCAGAAAGTATTTTTGAGACCTGTTTTCGTGCTCAGCACTTGACGTTGAAGCAGAGTCGTGAAGGATATGCAGAAATAAATGTAGCGGGGGGGGGGGTGGGGGGGGATCACCAGGAGAATTTTGCACAAGTAGGAAACAGCATGAACAAAAGCCCAGGGGCAGGGGAGCCAGGTACGCGAGCGCTCGAAGAAGATCTGTACACGATGAGCTTAGTGTGCCAGGTGAGAAAACCCAGGAGAGGGGGTTAGCGACGTGGGCAGGTCTCATCGACCATTCCGCGTGGCTTGGACTTCATCTTCGGGGTGAGGGGAAAGCTCTCAAGCAGAAGGCGGCTATGACCGTATTGCGACATCAGAGATGTATCTGTGTGGAAAGGTGTAGCAGGGGTCAGAGCCGGCGAGATGGAGCCCTGCGGAGCCACGAGGGCCCAGCTCAGGAAGGCGGGGACGGCGGACGGTGGGCACGTGCCCAGGACGCACTCTTCAACCGCCTCTCACTGTCTCTCGGGCAGTTTCGACTCCCGAGCGTTCTCGTCCCTCTACGTTTACCTTCATCAGGTCGTGCTTCGGTTATGGGATTAAAAACGGACACGAGGTTTTGTCGATTGAGGCGCCGATTGCACGGGCGTATTCCTTCTGTGGACCTACTTCTGGGCACTTTTCTCTAAGCACTATGGAACTTCACTAAACATGTTTAAAACAGTTGACCCAGGAAACAGCATCCAAGTCTAGACTTTATGGTTCCTGATAGTTTTTGGAACCTTCATCTGGCAGAATTCGCAGACACCTCCAGAAACAATTCTCGCTGTTGCCGCCTCGAGCTCCAGGAGGCACCCAGCCTGCCGGAAGCGTGGGACTCCCGGCCACAGTGCTGCCTTCCTATTGTTGCCCGAGCTGGCTGCGGGGACGTGGGTGTGGCAGAGGCCCCCTCCTCCTTCCTTTTCAAACCAGGCTGCCTTCTAGACTATGGCCCCCGGGCCCAACTGACTCCTGAAACTTTCTGAACCTTCCCGCGCCTCGTTCCCGCTGCCCTGCTTTTTCATTGAGCATCTAAACGGATCAGTCATGAGACCACGTACAGCAAGGTAGCTCGAAACTTGATGTGCATACGTTTTCTCTCTCCAGCGAAGTGTGAGCCCTGTAGTGATGTGTTCAGCCTTCTCTTTCATCAAGGCGTCTTTCTTTGCCTCCTCCTCAATCTTTGCTGTGCCCTGGGGTTCTGGTCTTGATTTATTTCCCATTTTGCACCCCCTGTGCTCCTCCTGGCTGATCTCATCCACGCCGTACCTCTAGCCACCGCCTCGACTCAGAAGACCTGCCCGCGGGCATCTCAGGCTCTGTGTTTCCCCAGTGGAATCACCTATCTTCCCTATCTACCCTATTTTGCTGTGTGGTTTTTTGTTTGTTTGTTTGTTTGTTTGTTGGTGTTCAGCTCAGCAATGTCATCATTTGCCAAATCGTACATGTTAGATAGAAACATAAGAATTATTTTCAACTCTTTTCTCCATTCCACCTCTTCAGTCATCTGTGTGATGATTCTACCACTAGAATATCTTTTTTGACCCCCTGGCCTCTCTCCAGATGCTTACTGCCTAGACAGTGTGGGATAATAAACAGAGCTAAGCCTGACTCCCGTCCCTGCCACTTACTGCACTGTCGTCTTGGGCCTTTCTTCATCTCCCAGGCCCTCGAGGTCCTCGCTCGTATGACAATAATATGGATTGTAGGACAATAATATGGATTGGCTGGATTCATCTGATAATGGAGCGATTTAATCTTACATGGAGTGCCTGGAACAAGGCCAACGAGTCGGCCTCAAATAGAAGAACCGGCCTCCCAGGCCACATTACCTTTAACCGGATTCCCCACGGCCTCGCTGATCGAGACTTTTCTCTACTCTCAGTACTCAGAACAGAGTTATCTTTCTAGAGCTGCTTTAAAATCTCTTACGGCTTCTGTTGCCGGTGGAGTGCCATGTCCTTTCTGCCTCATCTCCAACGCCCTTTGGCCTCTAGTAACCTTCCCTTTGAAGATCATGTCCTAGTCATGTTCTTAGGACATTTCCTATCTATACCATAACTACATGTATATATGTATGTGTACGTATGTATGTATATGTACGTACATACATACAGGAATAGAGAATAGAGAAGTCAGGTAATGTTTAATGTCTAGCCCTGCGATGTAAAACAAAATCAAATTAATGCACTTTTAAAAGTGAGGCTACATCTCCTTAGGAACTGACTTGAGGAAATGAGTGTGGCATTTAAGAGCATTTACTGTTTTGTTTTGTTTTTAATAGCAGGCAGAGAATGGAATTAATAAAAGGATAACTTGCTGTAAGTGTCTGGGGACCCCAGAGAGGTGAGAGGGAAGTGAGCAGGACATCCCTGGAAGACAGGCACTGTTAACTAAAGCAGGGGTCCCCAACCCCAGGCCGCAGACCGGTGCCTGTCCACCTGTCCGTGGCCTGTTAGGAACCAGGCCGCACAGCAGGAGGTGAGCGACAGGTGAGCAAGCGAAGCTCCATCTGTGTGTGCAGCCGCTCCCAGCACCTGCATCACCGCCTCAGCTCCCCCTCAGATCAGCAGGCATTAGATTCTCGTGGGGGCACTGGTCCCTGGGGGCACTGGTCCCTGGGGCCACAAAGGCTGAGGACTCCTAAACCAAAGATTTAAACACTGAGTAGATCTGCTCCTGAAACCGAATGAAGCAAACATTAGACTGAATTCTGATTCTTGTTCGTTGCTCGTAAGGACACTGGCTTTTTCCAAGACATCACAGAAACGACCCTCCCACTCCCACTGCCCCTCATTCTAAAAGTTTTGTCTATTCGTCTCGTCTTCCGTGCTCCATCCTACCTGCCTGCAGCCCGTCAACTCCCGCACTTCAGCATCGTGGAAAACGATACACCCGTTTATCACTTTACTTTCTATGCACCCGTATAAATGATGTCTTAGCGTTCAAAGAAAATTAAAACAAGCTGTTCATTCCATCCCAACAAGTCTATAAAGTTTTTAAAGCCAAGAACAGGACCTTCCGTATCTTTCTGTCCCTCAGACGTTCCAGCCCAGTAACTGCTCACAGTTGAGTAACCTTTTCACCGATTGTGTTACATAGCTGTAAGGCCTGAGACAGGCCGCTTCACAAGGAGACGGCTTCTCAGAGAAAGCCTGCCATCGAACACATGTTTATTAAGCATCTACCACATGCCGCACGTTGTTCTAAAGTGGTGTTAAAATGGAGTTAGTTCCTGCTTTTGTGCAGCTTAGGTTCAGATGCAGGATAGAGACAATAAACAAGTAAATAATTAGGTAATGTAATGTCAGAGATCGACGTAGACAGAAAGGTAGCATTTGAAGCACCTGCATATTCTCTACGAGCTGAGAACACGTCGTGGTTGTTTTAAAAGCATCTTTCCCAGACCATCTGGGTCTCTCTTTCATCTCTGTCACAAGTCCCGTGAATCTCCATCTTGGTCTCACGTTCCTGTAAAAACGCATCTACTCCATCCATGTTCGTCATTAAATCTGTGCTGTTGACGTCCTAGGATTCGCTAGGATCAAAACCACTAAGAAAGAGGGGTCCCTGAGTGTACTGAACTCTACAGGTCCATTGAGGATTTCTGGATAATAGTCAAATTACAGAATCTCTCTGACATGGCAGTTAGGGCAGGCAGAAAGGCGGCCGTGTCATGTGCATGTGTCTGCCTTAAAAATAGCAACAATAAACTTGGCCCGTCTTCCATGCAAACGTTAATGCCTAACTTATATATAGTCACCTGTGGCCTTCTCAAGATTTTCCATCTGCCCGAGGGTGGCCCTTGGCAAAACATTAGGCCAGGAATAACCGCTCCGTTGTGAACGTGTTATTTGCTAAATTGTAAGAGTTCACAGACCAAAGTTAGTTATTTGATCGACTAGGCAATTTTTGGTGCTCTGTTTTCATGGGAAATCCTTTCATGTCTTCATCTTCAACAGACCTTTTCCCGCCTCCACAGAAAGAGTTCTTCAAGGTGTCTGTTTTCATAACTTCTTTCCTTTATCGCAAGCCGTCATTATTACTCTTTATAATAAAACCTCTTAAATTTGTCTAGTGCCTATTTAAGTAGCTTCTTGGCGTTCTAAGTACTTCATGGTTTATTATTTACAAATACTTATTGATAAAGATGACACTTTATAATATTAAGGGGCTTTACAATTATTCTTGCTAATTACTTGTCCCCACACCGCAGTTATCCTGTAAACATCTCCATTTTGAAGACGAGTAAGTTGTCCCACAGCTTGTGGAAGGAATGTCTGCTTGGCACTTAGGGCCCATGGATTTGTTACTGGGATGGTGGCCTCCTGCTTCTGAAGTGTGACTTGGAGGCAATTTTTGAGTGCTCGAGCTCATGTTACATAGAGCCTCAGATTACCATCAAACCCTTTCTTTACTGATGCTGCTGAGGCTTTAATCTGAGCCAACTGTCAGTTTCAAGTTTCAGGCTGTGATTTGTGATACTTGTGTCCTTTCGGCTTTGGAGGATTTTCCCCTGGAGGCAAGGGGGCATGTGCAGTCTGGAAGAACAGGATCGCTCAGTGTTCCATGCATTCCAGCTCTGGTCAGGTACAGCTCTGGGCTTGCCCTGTGTGCAGACTCCACCGCCATGCCTCAGTTTGCCCATGAGACCCTTCCCTTGAGGCTGGCAAAACAGGTCAGAGGAACTTTTGTGTCTTCTGAGCACCTACTATGCGTCACGCTAGAAATCCGTTTCTCGTAGACCTCAGTCATTGCATCATATTTACTTCTTGAAGTCTCCCTCTGTCCTTTTGTTAGTATGTGTCCTAATGAAGCCTGGCAGTCCTTGGTCTCTGCTGTGGTCTGAATGTTGGTGTCCCTGGCAAATCCATACGTTGAAATCTTAGTGCCCAGTGTGATGGCATTGGGAGGTGATTATGTCATGAGGGTGGAGCCCTCGTGAACGGGATTAGTGCCCTTATAAAGGGACCGCACAGAGCTCCCTCACCTGTTCCACTGTGTGAGGTCACAATGAGAAGGTGGTGGCTGGGAACCAGGAAGAGGGCCCTCATTAGAACATGAGCACACTGCTGCCGTGATCTTGAACGTTCAGCCTCCAGAACTGTGAGCAACCAATGTCTGTTGTCTCTAAGCCACCCAGTCCGTGGTGATCATACAGCAGCCCAAATGGACTAAGACAGTATCCGAAACTAACAACTAAACAGACTTGGCGTTCTTGGTACCGCTCCAGTTCAAGGTTGTTCTTTTAGGATGGGCAGGCTAGATTTCTGTAGTGTCCCATCCTTCATCAAAGAAGGAATCTGTACTTCCCGACCCTACATCTCCAGCACTTCCTATATCATACACTGCCAATGAAATGGTGCTTTCTATTACCATGGCGATGTGAAGACGAGACAGGCAGAGAAGGCAGAAAAAAGTTGGAGTCGTTGATGTTGCATTTAGAAATTTAGCTTTTTCTTGTAGAAATTACCTATAACATATAAATGCACATATAATTTACCTTTAAATTTTTTTTTAGGAAGCTCAAATCTGGAAAGGTCCAGAAATTTGGCTAATTCTCAGCTCACCCTCATAGTCCCGTAATGGAGTACTTTTCCAGTTTTTCCTTCCCCGAGTTTGCACTACTAGCTAAACATTTAATTTATATAGTTAAAAACATCTTTTTGCATATAGAACACTTTCAGATAAATTTTTGCTCTTGTTCTTTGCCAATTAGTGCTATAATCCTTTTGAAAAATTTCCCCTACAAACCAAAGTTAGTAATAATCAGGATTATTAAAAATTAACTGCTATCGTAGATAACCCCCCAAAATAATAACAATTTGTCCCTCAAAGTGCTTAGTCCGTCTAGTTTCAACTCAGTCTTCATTTGAAATAAAGTGTTGAAAAGAAATTGATAAATTCTGGTAGCAAAACATAACCTTTTCATCCATTTTGCATTGATTTACTGTGCATCCTCTAAGCTTGGTACGACCTCCTTAGGGAAGCATGAGGTTCGTTACCCCAAACACGTAGTTGCACTGCGGCGCTGTGGAAAAAGCTTGGGCCCAGGGGTTTTAGGTTGAGATCTTCCCACACTCCATCATTCTTGCACCTTCTGTGGGCAAGTCACTCCATCTTTCTGACCTTGAACTTTTTCAGCTGAGCCGGTAACAATACCAGCCCCGCCCGCCACACAGTGTTGATGTGGGGATTAAATGAGCTGCTAAATGTGAAAAAGTCTTGAAATTTAAAACACAATGGCATGTAAAACATGCTGTCTGCTGTGCCAACTGATTGCCTGAGTTAGAATAAGAAGTGTTTTTCTCCTTCACGTATTTGTTAAGGAAACTACATAAAAGAATTTTTAAAATAAAATACAGTTGATCCTTGAACAACGTGGAGGTTAAGGAGAATAGTCAATCCATTTGTAACTTTTGACTCCCCAAAACTCATCTACTAATAGCCTACTGTTGACCAGAACTCTTACCAATAACGTGGTCAATTACCACATATTTCGTATGTTATATGTATTATATACTGTATTCTAACAATAAATTAAGCTAGAGACAAGACAGTGTTAAGAAAATCATAAGGAAGAGAAAATGCATTTACAGTTCTGTATCTATTTACTGAAAAAAATCCACACGTAAGTGGACACACGCAGTTCAAGCCCCTATTGTACAAGGGCCCTCTCTCCAAAGTTCCAATAGTTAAAAATAAATCCATTCCTTTATTTAACAAATATTTATTAAGTACCAGCTAAGGGAAAGTTATTCTCTTAGCTGGATTAAGAAGTATAAAGATGAATCCAATGTGGATTTGGAATCAAAGACCTTCAATACAATATGTAAATGTCAGAAATAACATACCTTCTTTCTGGTCATTTTATAGCCACAGGTTCAGCACATACAGCTGGTGGATGCAGAACCCTCAAAGCGTCCTCACAGTGGAGTTTGGACAAGTACTGAAGTCTTGTCTCTAAAGCTTTCTCACTGGTTAGGGCCCTCAACTAAAAAAGAAGTGGAGGGAAAGTAAGATATTCAATGGTTCCATTCGATTGCAGTTCTTACTGCTGTGGACCCGTAATTCACTTCCGTATAGGGATGGGCCATGTACTGCAGCGCTGGCTTCCAGTGCTAAGAATCTATTTGTGGATAAGCAAACTCAATATTGTTATATATTAGTATTTGCCCCGTATTTCAGGCCCAAGAGGAATTGGCTGGATGTATTAAGAAAAGGGCTTTGTGTCTGAGCAGCAAATTTTTACCTTTCTCTCACGGACAAAACTGTGGCCGATGGCAGTCTACCCATTCCACTTTTTATTAATATTGCCACTTGAAAGACCACACGCAGTTTCATCACAAGCTCTTCAGGGGCTTTCAAACGTATCAGCATTTGTCACCCCCCTTTACCTGCTGGGGGTAATAACGAGGCTACAGAGAGGTGAGGTGACCACTGCCTCAGCACCACACACAGGTCCCTGGGGCATGGTCAGACTCTCTGTGTCCAAGGTCTCCCTGCTTCTCAGCCTGTTTACATGATGTTTATCTGGCTCCACAAGAACATCTTAGATTTGTACACTGTCTTTCCCTGGCAAGGTCACTCGTTTTTATATTTTTCACTCAATAACTTTCATATGCCAAAACGAAGGGAGGAAACGTAAACGTATGTTTGTTTTAGAGACAACAGTTTCATGATTTGACCTCGGTCAAGTTTTTCATCATGTTTTCTTATTGCCATCCAGAAATAGCGATGGTGACCGCTAGCAGTCACCGTGGCTTACTGTCCTCAGTCCCACTGATAATCTAAGTAGGATGACTATGCAGTAGAGATTAAAGAACCTTCGTCATCCTCCAGAACGTCTCCGTTGCCTGAGCTGTGGGTCAAGACTAAGTTCAGAGGTCAGATATAGCAAGATATTGGAGTGTATTCCAGGTCTTCAACAGGAAGGAAATTTATTTTGCCCCACCCCGCTATTATTTTCCCCCAAATGCTTTAACTCCAGATCATTGCTGAGGTGATCGGCAGTGCCGATGGAGGGCAGGTGAACTACTCGGAGCCTGGGCACGAGGAAACGGGGGTTCAGGGATCCAGGTCCGCTTCCGGCTGTGTTCTGCATATCCCTTCCAAGCTGAGAGCATTCTGGGCTTCCTGTCAGCACACACCTCCTGGAACGGTGCCTTGGTCTGCACTTCTGGACGACCGACTGTTCTGTCTGTAGCATCTCATCTTTTCTGTGTGTGTTGAACTTGCTGTTTTACTTGGCTAATCCGCATGGAATTCTTCTAATTCCAATAAACAGAAGTACAATGTGTATTTTCCTGGCTAACGAAATGCTAAGCCCAGTGAGTATAATGAAGTAGAGAAGCAGATTTTTCTTAGTTTGGAAAAGAGCACCTAATTGGTCTTTTGAGGCTGATGCTCCAGTGTCGTTTAGGACTTCAGGGTGGCCAGTCTCTGCGTCACCTCCCTTCTTTAGATGCCCTGCTTCAAGTGGATTCTGGCTCCAATCTGCAGGAACTCTGGTGCCCACAGAGTTAAAATATTTCCAGGTTCCCCAGTCTCTGTTCTCTGCATCCATGACCCAGGGTGGGGCTACGGGTCTTGACCTTGTCACTCTTCCTGAGGACAAGAGGAGAGGAATCGATGAATCCAACTGTGAATTCAATGTCCCAGAAAAGAGAAGCAAAAATCCTTTCTAGTACATCAACCGTTCCAAATCTTCTCTAAGTCATCTGTGATGCTTGCTGATAGTTGACAGCAAAAAGAAAATGTCAAATGACTTTTGCTATTAAACGCATAAGAGAAAGCTAAATGAGTTTCTCATTTTCCTTCCAATTTTTTAAGATGGTGATTAGGAGAACTAACACCAGCCTGGCTTGAGTGAATGCAAACAAGACCCCGTGGGCAGCATAACCTGTCAGTAAGGGTTACTTCTACTTACCGAATCTGCCCTAGCCCCTTTGACCTACCATTCAAAATTTTGAGGGGGGGGGTGGGGGAGGAGAAAGAGAATGAGAGAGAGAGAGAGAGAGAGAGAGAGAGAGAGAGAGAGAGAGAGAGAGAGAGAGAAGGAGGAGGGAGGAAAGCAGGAGGGAGAGAGAGGGAGGGAGGGAGGGGGGAGGGAGAGAGCGCGCACTAGTGAACAGCTACCCTGGCATTGATGTTTGAGCGCACTTCTGAACTGGCTTTGTTGAGACTATCAGTGTCACCCGTGTAGAAAGCATGCGCTGTCCCAAATCTGCTGTTACTATGAGAAATGAGGAGCTGCTTTTAAGGTATGTTGTGGTGTCCTTTGTTTTAATGTATGCTTTTCTAGTTTCTAGAGCCGGCTGAGACAATAATCACGGGCTAAAGCAAGTAGCTTCCCGATCTTAGAAGAAGAAAAAGAAAACAAGGGATCTAGAGAGAGAGGGAGGGAGGGAGGGAGGGAAACAAAATCGAGACTGAGAGACTGGGAGAAAAAGAGAGCGAGAGGCAGGAAAGGGACCGCCGTGTGGAGTTCTGCTTGCACAAGCTGCCTTTGCAAGGCATATCATGTTTTTGCTCGCTGCGATTTGCGAGTGGCCAGTGGCTCGTTTTAAAGGCTCTGAGTCTGGCTCTTGGTTTGTCTTTTCCTGGGCAATGTCTAAGCCTCTTTCATTATTATGCACTCTGCATGGAATAATCACCGAAAACGGAGCTAAGGAGACCCTATATTAGACTCGTGCTCCAAATACCGCTCTAATCTGGACTTAGCCTACCTAGATAGTCCTTCTGTGTTACCAGGTTTGGATCACTTTATCCTGTTTGCCAAAATGTGTACCTGTTTAAAGACCTCTGTTCATGCATGGCGCCCTGGGTCCCTGTGTGTTGAAAGCAAATATTTGTTTCCTGCCTCTGTGTTAGGGTTCTGTCGTATACCAAGAATGAGCCACCACTGACCTTTTGGGAAGCAGAGGAAGAATTATGAGAGAATTGGCATCCTGCTTTGAAAAATGTAGTCTTTTGTTTATTTGCTAGCAGACATTGGAGCACTGAATACATCTTTGGGTCTGACAATGGGACCGGTTGAACAATGGAGCTGTCAAACTAGCTTAATGCATGTCTGCTTTTTTTTTTTTCCCCTATTTTTTTTCTTTCTCAACACCCTTTTTATCTGCTATAATCTTGTTTGTATAGACTATACAGAATGAAGAGCTTTTAGAACTGCTTGTTTGTGGTTTCGTGCTTTTAAAAAATTTAGTATGTGTCGTTCATAGAGCTTTTTGCATTTTGCAGCTATATTGGTTGGATTAAGTTAGGGATTTATTGCTTACCTCTCTGTTAACTACAGAAAGAAATGTATTGATTGAGACTGCTTGTGATACCATTATCATTCTGGCAAATACCTTGTCATCAGACATGCCTCTACAGTATTTATGCTTGGGGATTTAAAATTTACCTATTTCGTGGACTTAACGGAATATAGCATGGAAGAGAAGTTAGGAATATTTCTGTGTTTAAGTAAATTATAATTTCTAGTCTCTACCTCCCCTTTTGGCATCTAGGTAGATAAACAGTTTAGGAATTCAAGGACAAGTGAGAACTTTTGCCCTTATAATTTTGGTCAGAGACTATTATTATGTAGCCTTTTAAGTTGTTAAGCTAAAGGTATCTATGGAATATATTGATTTTTGATATATGGTTATGTGCTTATAAAATGTATTTCTGTGCAGGGCAAACATTTCTCACATCTTCAGAAATCTTTCTTTTCATAACATAAGCAATGGCTTCTAAGCCGAAAACAGTGAGACTTCAAAAAGAGAAAATGGAAAAATCTTTTTCGAAGTTCTCAAATATTGAAACCATTTTTGTTCTCACGCTAGCTATAAAGGACTGACCCTATAATATTAAATGGTAATTGATTGACTTGTAAATCATCTCACTGAGGTTGGTTTCTATAAAGATTATATTTTATTTAACATTCTAGTGTTTTGCTTTAATTAGCTGCCTGAGCCAGAGCAATAGATTGAAAAATATTAGTAAATTTATGGAGAAAGATTAAGAACCTAATTTTTAAAAACAGAAAGGGAATCATGTTACAGGGCAAAATTTTGAATAATGTTCAATTGCAAACATTTCCTCTTGGATTATATTGTGGTTCGAATTAACAATGTTACCAGTGAATGAGGAACAGTATGTAATCCTCATGAAAGCACAGTTATGAAACATTATTTTTCAGAGTTTGGACATACATTTCCATTTTTTTAACTTGATTTGAAATGTTATGGAATACTTAATTCAGAATAATTAAAATGAATGCTAAATAAATCACCTCAAGTAAAGACTTTTCTATGGATGATACGTTCAGACCCTGGGTGGACCCAAAACGTATCTGCAGCATGATGATATTTTAACAGTTATCATTGTGAATAGAGTGGATTTTAAATGCAGTTGTATTATGTTCTTTTACTTCCAATGGGATCAGAGCTGCTAACTCCATCGGGTATGCCAATAATTGCTTTTAGGATGAGCTCATAAAATGTAATTGGTGAAGCTTTATAACTGAACCTGGCTCACCATTACCAGCACACCTGGATTCTTCTTTCGTGAGAAATTTTTATTCCAAAACAAAGGTTGCAAAGCAATTTTGTGTGTGTGTGTGTGTGTGGTTTGGAAGAAAAGTAGGCTCCCGTGCTCCCTAGCTGCCTGTCAGTAGCTGAAATAAAGCTATAACTTGGGAACCTCCATGCCGAATTTTTGACTAAATTATAATTATTTACGTGTGATCTCTTCCCTTGGATTCCTAGACGGTCTTAGGTCCAAGAACAAGGGAAATTCGTTCTCACTTTGTTTGCATCTCCTGTGGTTTGATCCATTAACAGCTCAAATTCAGAGACCCCCCATTCCAGCGTCCCACATACAGATCATCTCTTCCCCTAGCTTGATGGCGAAGGTATGAGATTGCCTAAAGTCAGCAAACTTGTCTCCATCTATTTGCACAACGGTAACAAGATACGTAATCTGTATCCTGCCATCAGCCTCTATGAGTGATGATCCCCCTGGACAGTGACCTAAACAAACGTCAGAGTAAATCTTAATCCTGAGCCCAGACTTGCAGAAAAGGAACAGCTAAAGATTCAAACTGGGGAGATGGCTTCTTTCCGTAGAAGGCACCCTGAGTCCCTTCACACACGAGCCTCTGGAATACCCACTAGACGTTCAGCAGACCCAGGCTGAGCTCTGTAACCTCAAAGTGCTAGTATTCCTTTATTGGTTAAAATGAAACCTCAACTTTTTCTTTAAGTGTGAGTGTACACAATTGCAAAATATCCCTTTGGGGCTGAAAAACAAAGACGAGCATTTGATTAATATTCATATCTGGAACTTTATAGCAAGTACACACTGTGCTAAATACCTAGGCAGTCATTCCAAGAGTGAATCAATACTAATTATTGTAATCAGGGGGGTTAATTAGGTGAAAATGTGGCTGATGGAGAGTTCATTGCTCACAGCCCTGGAGACACCTAGGCTGATGAGAAGAAAGGGGAAATGCAAAGGGAAGAGTGTCTTGTGGGAACGATTGCTCTGGATGCAAGGGGTCGGGGTTTGTACGTGAAAAACACGCCTCGATTTGGTATGTGGTAGCGAGGAAATTAGAACTAACCAGCTTGGGTTCTTGTATAGAGATTTCTGGAAGAGTCATGAACAGAATGCAATTTGTTTAGTGGCATCTGGTGCAGCTCCACAGCATTTTTCTGTACCTCTTCGAACAGTGACAAGTACAGTCCATTCCATTGCAATAATGCCTTCAGTCACCCTTCTCAGCCTTCGTGAATTTCTTTCTACCTTTCGGCGATTCCTGGGGGATTCCCCCTTTCATAAAACTATCGATTGCTTCTCTAATGTTTATTGGCTTTGAGAGTTTTTCTGAACTCACAGTGACTTTTATTCTGTAGGAAAGATGAGGCGATGGTTTGGAGAGGATTAAAATTTGTGGCATTTTACTGCACTGACATTGGGAAGAGGGTGTCAGAGGAAAGAACGCGTATGTGAGGTTTTAATGCTGTAGCCCATTAAGACTCGAAATGAAGTGTCCTAGAGCTGGAGCACTTTCCAGTCACATGACACCAATCTACAGAGATCAGACTGAGATGGAAGCCAGACATACATGAGAGACACTGTGTGTGCGTGTGCGTGTGTGCGTGTGTGTGTGTGTGCGTGTGTGTGTGCGCGCGCGCGCGCGTGCATGGGCGCCTCCACTCAGGGACGCGCTGGTTAACTCTGCTTTGGGATGAAGCAGACTCTGTTTCCAAACGCGGCCTTCTGTGTCACGTGGTGCCATTAGGGATTTCCGGGTACGGGTATGTTTGTCTTCTCCACCGCATTCTTCTCACCGTGTAACGGATCCCAAGCACATCCTCTTCTGTGTCAAGGCCATCAGAGTTAATGGGAAATGGCATCTGTGCGGGGAGGATGGCACTGGCCCAGAGTGACATGTATTACCAAGACAGCTCGAGCTGCCACCTCAGCTCATTCCAAGTTGACCAGCTCATGATTGGCTATTTAGGACTGTGATGAATCACTGGAGTTTATGAAGCAGGGCTCACCAGCATGCCCTGAGGGGGCGGGGGGGGGAATAGAATTTTCCTCTAAAACCATTCGGTTCAACCAGTTTTGTTGTGATGGCCAACAAGAGCTTGAGGTTTGAAGTTAGAAGGCTGATACACCTATAATATCTGTTTTGTTGTTGTTGTTGTTGTTTAATTTCTGTCTTGAGAAAGGTGGCAGCTGCAGACACTAAAAGCTCTATTGAAACTTATGGATGGTGTTGCTGGCTTCTAGCTGGTGCATGAGCCAACTAGAATAGGCGCAGGTTTGCCTAATGCAGACCTGAATCAGACGCTCGTCACCCCTCCCATAAAGCTGTCCTTCTCAGTAATACAAGGGCCACAGGCTCTGCAATGTCATAGTCTCCGTCACATTATGCGTTTTGAATGTTGTGGTCTTGGACCCCAGTTCTCTGTGGGGTTCTGTCCATGCGGAACTGATGCAGGAAGTACCCCGTAAAGGAAAAAGCACTGGGTTGGGGGTAGGTAGCACGAGTTCCCGAGTTCCTAGCGGCAGAAGCTGGGATTCATTTCGACCTTCTCTTTGGAAACTGACTTGGCAAAAAGGGACAGAGCCCTCATCCCAGGCCCCTGAGTGCTCAGTGCCTGCTTTCCGTAAACTAGAACCTTCCTCTTCCCTGTGGTTTAGGCTGCCGGTCTTAGGCGCAAAAGTATCAGTGGAAGCTTCAGTGCTACAGAACAGTAGCATTAGGACTGGCTTTCTCTCTTGCTGCCCACCAGCCGGTTCTAGGTGAATATCGGGGCGGGCGGGGAGTGTTCCAATCCGAGGTAAGGAACACAATCAAAATACGTTAACAGTCAACTCTATGCTGGCACTCTATTAGACAGTTTCTTTTTCTTATCTAATTTAATCCTCACAAATATCCAAGAGTTAGGGGAAGCTCTGTCATTCCCACTTTAAAGACCGAGAGAGGTAAAGCGATGGTCCCATGGACACACAGTCGTGGTGGAAGGGGCGCTAGCTAGTCTAGGACCCGGCCAAACTCCTTCCCAGGCCAGCCTGAGAAAATAGCGATTAAATCTTTGACACTTGAAAATGAGACCTTTCTCCGGAGCCGCATTTCCACCACGGACCTCGATTCGCACACACCTCCTAGCTCTGCTATTGAGTAAGCCGCACAATCAAAAAGGGAAAACAAGGAAAAAGAGAAGCTCTCGGCCACTTTTTACCTCTGAGTTCTAACCACATCGCCCCTCTATGGCCCCACATGTGCGTGAAGTCTTCGAATTAAAGCACCCTACACCTCTCTTCTCAGGCTTTACTCTGTATAATGGACACAGACACTGGGAGGAATAATTAATAGACGATTTCAAAGCTTTTGGAAATGGAAGTGTAACTTTTTATCTGTGTCAGAGGCCAAAATGTCATACTGGGATCATAACCAATCAAGCCACAAAGATATACTGTGCTCAGCATAGGACGCAGTCTTAGCTCACGACAGCCATGAGACAGAGGAAGAACAGTGGGCGAGAAGGTCTCAAGCGGAGTGATCAGAGAGGGGGAGTCGGTCCGGCTGAGGGGAGGATGAGTGAGGAGTGGGGGGTGCCCTCAGAATGCCCTGGACTTACCTTCCCTGTTAAAACAAAACGAAGTCCTCAGCCTCGTCACCTTCCTTCCTCAGATCCCCAAGGTCATTCACATCTCCCCTTCTCCCTAACCTTGCCGCATTCCTGTGGAACAGGGTGAAGGCACCGAGTAGCCTCCAGAGAGTGCTGAGAGACTAAGCCATTGGGTAACACAAAGGTTTACATTCGGGAGTAAAGATAAGATGAGAGAGAATGCATTCCACTTAGCTTGGGTGGCGAGCTCCACCATTTTTCCATGAAGACTTTGGGTAGTTTTTTTTTTTTTATTTTAAGAGAAAGAAAAAAATTTTTCCTAATGGACTTCATGGGAATTAGCATCAAAAGCAAATTTAAATGAAAAGTCATTTGGGATCCTCAAAAACCTCTATCTTAAGCTAAAAATGGCTAGAGATTTGAACCACATTATAGGGAAAAAATAAATTTCCTGTACTCAAAACCTTAATGTATTTTCAACCTCCATGTCACTTTAATAGCTCAGTTATATAATTGCTGTAGGAATAATTAGGTTAATACATTGTACTTCTTATCTGAGGATCATGGTAGGTTTGATTTTTCAGCCATTCATCCCTATGAGGAAATGAAGGCCACGCACATGACAAATGTCTAGCAGATGGACCAGAAAATTAAATGACTGTCCATCGACTCTTGGACAGAATCAAGTACAGAATCCAACAGGTGTAATTCTTAAATCTTATCATCTTTGTCACTCCATTTAAAAGTAGCATTTGCCTTAAAGAGTCCAGTTCACATGTACATATCAGATGACTTCTGATCCTCCCAACCAAAAGCTCTTGGACGGGGCTCTGTCGTCACTGTGAGTAGATTCGTGTACTTTGTTTGACAGAACCCCAGGCTTCTGCTGTCTTAATCCTCACTCTAATTCATTTGTTCAGGAAAAGGAGAGACGTTCAGGCAAACGAGGCTGTCATGCCTCCCGAAATTTCCTCTGCAGTCCAGACTTTGATTCTCGCCAAGGTCTGCCTCAGACAACCCCACCCTACGGCCAAAACTTCCACGTCTCTCTCACCCCCACCTGTTGCCGCTCTCTCCCTGGCCCCAGTGTTAAGCCTACTACTGTATCCAGCCAGCTGTTGCCGTTCAGCTGTTGTTTGTCAGGCGGTCCTTTCTCCTTTTTTAATTTAACGACACGTGACAGTAAGATGAGAACTATGGGCCAATTGGGGAAAACGTTTTGTGGGGTTGGGGGCATTGAAGAGCAGATTGCCAGGGAATGAAAAACCTCATCCTGATAGGTATAAATTTTTTTCCCGCCGCCAGTCTGGCACCAGATAAGGGCACTGGGTATAAGTTTGACAAATCTCGGCATCTTCAAGAGGCTACTGGAACATTCCTTCCGAGGTTGTTGTTATTTTTTTTTTCCTCCCTGAGTGCCTTTGCGTGCAAATCGCCATGCTGGACAGACAAGCCTTTTTCTTCTCTCCATCCATCCTTTCTCCATTCTTCTCCTTCCCAATTTTCACATCCGATTCACTCACTTCAGGGGACACAGCCTTACGTTGTCCTCCTCCTGCCCCTGGTTATGTCTGGAAGGAAACTCCAGCTCCGGAGACAGCCGCTCCTAGGCCAGCCAGCAGCCTTGGTCAAGGCAAGGCAAACTCGATTTCTCTCCCAGAGAAGCGACCAACAAGTCGCTTCACTTTTGTAGTCACCTGCCTCTTCAGACAGGCAGCAGCTGGAGAGGGAAGCTTCTGGCATTGTCTGGCTTCCATTTGAGAGAGAAAGGCGGATAAAGGAGAAAGAAAGAAAGAAAGAAAGAAAGAAAAAGCTGAGAAGGGACCAAAAACAAAGAAGGCAGCAGCGGTGTAATGGAGAAAGGCGGAGAGGGGAAAGGCATGTCAGAGAGGGCCGTGAGGAGCCGGCGGGGCCCAGGTCTGAGAGACCGGCAGTGTTACCATGTCGCCGCCCCCCGGGGTGGACGCTGCCGAACGCTCTGGAGGGACACCTGCCCCCCAAGCGCAGAGGTGTGTGTGCGCAGGGCTGCCTTCCGTGTGAGAGCCTCTTTAGGAGGAAGAGAAATTCACTGTCATGCATTTTCGCTCTATTAAAAACAGATTCAGAAAAAAACACAAGATTGCAAAAAGCCAGTAGCAGCTGTTCTCAAGGGAGAGTGACTACTTAAAATTCCCATAAAAATGTAAAATATGAGTTTAATAACTATTTCATCTTTATTGGCATTTAATTTCACTTAAGTTGTTTTAAGAATGGGATAAAATCACCATTCCAGAAGCTTTCAAATTGGGGTGGGGGGTGGGGAGGAGGCATGTAATCAGGTGATCATTTAAAACGTACAATTGGTGATCTAAGTATTTTTTAAGTGACACTGTTAGAACTCTGAAACGATATATTTACAATGTATCACTTAAGGATTTTTTTTTTTCTTTATTGCAAGTTGCTAATGAAACTGGGTAAGCCAAGAACAAACACATGGCCACAAAGTCAGATGCTCTCTTAGGTACTTAAAATTCATGTGGATTTCAAAATTATTGGCTAGAAATGATGGAAAATCCCCTTATAGGGTCTGTATTTCTTGCTCCAAATGGCTCCAAGCACAGTGGGCTTTTTTTAAAACCTAAACAGCTATGTTAATAAAATTCGAATTTGAAAATGTGATAGGCGAAAGATGTTTTGGATTCTAGTTTGTAATGATGAGCCAGGAATGACAGGGGAAAAAAAAAAAAAAACCCCTTTTGCAAAGGTGGCTTTCTGAGTAGACAGAGCAGTGCTGGTTCATCTATAGTTGCATAGCTGATAGTCTGCTTTTAAAGAGATCGTGATGCATGAAGTCATGTACAGGGATAATTTTTTTAAAAATGGAAATCTGTCATGAAATATACAGTGTTGTCGCAGGAAAAGAAAGTTAATTGTTTGGTTATAAACATCAATCACTTTATATCAGGCACCAATCTCTAATTATAATATACACTTTATGCAAAAATGTCGAAGGGTCTATAGTCAAGGGACTGTATTTTGGTTCATTCATTGAGTGGGATGACAGGAATAGGATTCTTCAAATTCAAACAGTGCATACTCTATGCACAAATGCGTTTATTAGCACTCTGTTTCTATTGAGAGTTTTTTTGTTTTGTTTTGTTTTTTGTTTTTTTGAAGTGCCAGTGATAATTCAGTGCTCAAACAATGACCATTGGGACAAAACTCCGTTTGAGATGAGGCATGAGAGGGAAGGAGGTTTGCTGAAGCAGCACAGTGCACCCGATTGCCTTGGAAGGCCTCACAGAAAATGAGGTCATTCAGAAACTTTCCCTTGAAGTGCTTCCAATCTTGAATTGCCTTTTGTTTGGGAAATGAATAGCAAGTTGATTAAAAAAAAAAAAAAAAAAACGGGGGGGGCGGAACAATTAGGGAAAGTAGGGGGATGGGCGAAGGGGAGCGCTTAAGGTTTTTCTACAATGAAGCCAAAACTATGAGGAAACTTCCCAGTTCCCAACAGCCCAGCCCCGTCCTCAGTCCTCAATGTCAGCACACAGTGGTGTCACCAACCAGGTCATGTCCACAAGCGGAGCCCAGTGACGGCCCCATCCTCATTCACTGCGGTCGATAAGATCCTTGGCTATAAAATAGCTTCATTGAACCGAGTGTTTGAGAGCAGCCCAGAGGAGCTCCAGCAGCTCCAGCTGCCAGAACATGATACCTGACGGCTCTTTACTGCATGAACATGTAAAGAGGGGGCCACACTGAGTTGTTTTCAGATTTTTTTTTTTGTCTTCTGCCAAAGCAGTGAAATGAGAAATTTAAGCTTTTTCATCAAGGGGTATTTAGTTCAGTGTTTTTGTTTTGCTTTTGTTTTCAAGCTCGAGAGCTTTTAAAATTTGTATTTTCGAAAACGACTGTTATTTTACATGTGCTGTGATCATGGAAACAAAGCCCTGTGGTGTGTGCATGTGCATGTGGGTATTTTGTTTTTCTCTGGCACCTACCTCAAGTGCCTATGCAGTCGCTACATTACTTACGTATTTGGCAGCCGAACTGTTTAAACGCAGCAGCACCCCATAAGCTTTCCGTGGTTCACTGTATACCACGTAAGAAGTGATCTTTTATATTTGACCCCGGTTTTGCTTCTAACTTTCAATAGCAAAGCAAACGTGCTTTGAAAACTCTGGTACACTCTAGTTGTTAAATAAGGCAATAACCTATGCACTTGTAATTCTTTCTCTATGACCTACTTACACACTACTTCGCCCTCCTTATAGTGTGATTAAAAGCTGCTTTGAATCCACGATCGCCTCCAGGGATTGGAGGCGAGATTTTAACAAACTGCTGAGAAGGCTTAAGTCAGTACAGAGGGCTTCCCTACAGCGTCTCCCAACTAATTCACATGCAATTAAAGGGGAAATAAATATTTCAGAAGTGTACATGTTAATGAAGCTTTTTCTACCTTATGGAATGTAGATACATAGATGGAGCTTTATTCCATAGCTGATTTGAAAACGCTTTTCTTTTTGATTAATGTGTTTGTGCTCTGCTTCTGTCATGGGGGCTGATTCTGTTCGTTCTTAATGTTATATAGTCAGCTCATTATATACACTTAGGATTGATGTAAATAATGTACGGAAAAGCAAGAACTGCCAAGGCTTGTCTCATTTATCCAGCTAATTATTCATATTATTGACAGACCAACAAAATTCTTAAAATTTCAAAGGTAGCCTGCAGTGGCAGGGGTAGGGGATAAATGTGACGTGGTATTATTTGAAAAAGTTCAGGCATTTTAGATATAAGACTTCATTTTATTGCATCTGTTTTTCAATTCCTTATGAACCTAGACCCGGTTCTTCAGAAAGGCAATGTTTTCAAATGAGGGTTAGTCCCAGCCCTTCATCTAACTGTCGTGGAATTAGAACTATGTTGGTCAAAAGCCAGATATATTTTTCAGCTTAAGAAGGAAGTCAAGTGAATTATGTATGTATGGCCTTAATTGAATACTCAGGCCTGTTACTCCATATTGCTCAATGCATCAGGCCTGGATTTAACATTGATATGTGGATTTAAAATTATCTGTATAAATATCTGTTTTCCTTTTTAACCTCTAAAGACGGTCAGTTCTCATTATCACACAAGAAGTAGGTGAGAAAAAATGATCTTTTTCTCCATATCTAGTGTCTGCTACATTCACCCGCACGTGACACATTTAACTACACGTGACTTAGTTGTTTAACTCCCCGGCTACCGTGATGATTACCAAAAAGGCAAACTGTTGATGTCTGCTCTGCAATTTATAATACTGCTTTAGAATGTGAAATAGGCCATGAAGAAGTTTCACATGCTTGTGACATTGTGAAAAGTTTAGTTTCATCCAAATAGCCAAACGACAGAACAATGAGAATGCTAAACTAGCATGCCGCCATATCAGCTACTTATACTTCAAGAATTCGAACAAATTAAATTCACCTGCTTCTCTTCACGTGTAAGAGGTTTGTCATTTTTCTCAATTCCTAACAGTAAATCAGTCACAAATTTTAAGTGGATATTTAAGCTTCGTGGCCATTACAGACCTAACACGCTTTCACGAAGTCACCGTTGGTTTTTAATTATTGCATTAAATGCTAGGGAATGACGAACTTGTGATTTATCTTTTTAAAAGAAAACGTGATTTATTACCGTTTCCTATTTTCGTTCCCTTATACTTCTTAATGTTTTCAAGATGATGCAAAAGGAAACTTAACTGCAGAGACTGATTCGTATTTCTCCTTAGAGCGCTGAGACACGTCTCTAAATGTCACTTGGGCCATTTATGAGATATTTACTTCGGCTAAACCACGAGTGCTGTTTCAGTCATTGTTGATAATTCATCCACTGGCAAGCATGTCACAGCGAGAGCACTTAAACACTCGGGATGGTTCCCTCTCAGGCGGCTTGCGGAGTTTGGTTTCGACCTGGAGGTGAACATGCTTTGGGCCACATACTGGCAATTGGCACGAAACCTCCTGCTGGCGGTTCTTTGGCCTCGCGCCAGGCGCCCCGGGAGTGGGGAGCTGAGGGGAACAGGGCAGAGTCGGCGCGGGCTGCGCTTCTGGGTGCGGGGGGGCCCCCCCCAGGCCGGCGGGGCTCGCGGGGAGGCGGGCGAGCTCGGCCGGCGGGCGGCGCGGGCGCGCAGGGGTTAAGCGCGGAGCTCCGCCCCCGCTCGCCGCACCTGGCGCCGCAGCCCGTGGCCTCGCGCTCGGCCCGGAGGGGCGCGGCGGGGCGCGGGAGCGCAGAGAATGTGACGAGCGCCGGCTCGGGCGGCCGCCGCGCGGAGGCCGCGCGCACCTGCCCCTGCCCGTCTCGCCGCCCGCGGCCGCTCGGACGCGCGCACCGCCGCCCCCCGCCGCCCCCCGCACGCGCCGCGAACATGACTTCTGCCTTCAAGCTGGATTTCCTCCCGGACATGATGGTGGAGGGCCGCCTGCTCGTGCCCGAGCGCATGTGAGTGGGGCCGCCACCGCGTCGCCGTCGCGGAGCCACGCGGGGGCCGCGCCGGGGCCGCCGCCCGCCCTGGCGTCCGAGCGGCGCGGTCGGGGGTGCCAGTTTGAGGTGGCGGTAGTGGGCTGCGGGGGCTGGGGACCTGGGGTTGTCAGACCTATGTCCCACCGCGGGTGCGCGCGTGCGCTGTGCTGGAAACGCGGGGCAGACGCGGCCCCGGGGCCGCCTGTACAGGTCCCTTCTTACCGAATTAACCCGCTCGTCTGCCTTTCCATTCGCAAAGATTCCTGTGCGGGGAGAGGGGAAGGAGAGAAGAGGAAAAGGGGGAGATGGAGGGGGATCATTATAAAGCGTTAAAATAGCCAGGTGTGCTCCATCGCAGGAATTAGTGGTGATTTTTACGTAATCGCGGTGGGTTTTGGTTTTTGTTGTTGTTGTTTTTATTTTTGTCTGACATGCAGCCTGTAATTTAATAATTAGTGCGCTTCTGGTTGTTTTACATGTCATCAGACGAGGGTAGAGAGTTTATGCGGAGTCGAGAGCTGGGGTTCCTGCGAAGAAGGAAGTATGCCTCCTTTTTCTCTGGCTCCTTAGTCTAGATAAGAAAGTTTCTCCTCCCAGCTCAGGCACTGTCATCTCAATAGAATCTTGGTCAGGCGTGTCGTGAAAATAACACCTGAAGACAGAGAAAACGGATTGTCAGGAGTCGGGAAGGTCTGTGTCCATAATCTAGTGAAAAAAAGGACCGCTCTCCTTGGTAAGAGTCAACGCAAGATGTGCCCTGTTCTGCCCATCGTAAGACTTAACATCCGTGTTCTTTCTGGCACGTTGCTGTGCTCTTTGCAGTTTTCATGCCGTTCTGAGCTCTATGATCTATTTCCCTGGCAACTAACTTTCCCTGCGGTGCTACATTCCTTTTCTCCTATGTTAAATGTAACGAGTTGAGAGATTCTTGAGAAATTCCGCAGCGGCCAATTATTTGAGCCCCTAGGAATTTTTTTTTTCAATGGTGGTGGGGACGATAGAATCTGTTAAATGCGAATTGTCTTTTCAGTCGATATTAAGAATGTTAATTTGCTTGTACACGCGAGCAGGTTCATTGTCTCAACTAAGATAATCAGATAACATAAATTAAAATATCGAATTTCCTTTTGGCAGTCTTCTTGGAGAAATTAATCTTGGTTAGTAGCATTCCCATGATATTTGTTTAAAAGGTCTCTGTCCTGTTTCCCTTAAATATATACCCGTACAGATACATAATATATGTTAGCTATTGAAAGTTTTGTGTGTTTTTCTTCCCTCTCTCTACAGTGTCAGGGCTGAACTGAAGAATGGCTTGGTCATGATTTTATTTTATGGTCACCTGCTATGTAAGTGACCACAATATATCTAGCTAATGAATGCTGTATGAATTTAAAGTATTAATGGTCTCTGAAAGATGCTGTCTCTTGTCAGTTAAATTATGAATTATGAAAGTTTAATTTTTCCTTTTCATTAGGTGGATGAATGTGACTTGTTCAAAAGCTCTTTTCAGAATAGGGCTTTTGTATTTTAGCTACTGAGCATCTATACAAACCGTAACTTCTACCCCCACTTCTCTTCCAGATGTTAGCTATTTCCAAATGGTCGCCTTTGGAATCAAACTCAGATTGTTTCCACCGTTTGTCAACTATTGCTTAATTGAACTTTTTAAAAAAGAACAATAGAAGATTTGTAAATGATAATTTTGTTTCCAAGATGACTATTGTGTGTCTCCTTAGCCCTGAGAATACTGTAGCATGTTTTCCAAGAGTTTGTAATGAACTCACATTAGAGACTATCTTTGGGGAATAGAAAGGCATAGACAAGCTGAAAATGTTTAAAATTCTCCAACGAAGAAATTCCATCAGCCATGTTCATACAGTCGAGAGCTATGCTGATTTATTGTTTTCCGGACTGGTTCTCATGGACTGTACATTGCCATTTGCATTAAAATGCAGTTGGTTAGATATTGGCCTGTTCCTAAAAGGATCTGAAAGCATAGGGGCTTTTCTGGTGTTGATTTTTTTAAAGCACTAGAGCATATTTTCAGTGGCATTTTCCCACAAGTAGTTAAGTTTGCAAGATGCAGTAATATGTTTGAGTCCTCAAGGCAGATGAACAAATGGCTTTAGAGATGAATTATTATGCTTCATGGCCTCACAAACCATCCAGTGTTTTAAAGACCCAACTCATTTAAGGCTCTGTAGTGGTATAGAATTCTTAGGACATATGCTTCAAAGTCTTGGGGTTTTAAATATTCACTATCAAAACCGTAGGTGGAAATGGACCTTTTAAATCATTTTTAGTGTTAAAGTTTAGTGTCTTTGTATTACTGTGGAATGTCATTTGCAACAAAGTATCATGAAAATAGGAACTGGTTTTTTTTTTTCTGTTTTAAACGGGGACAGCAGGTTTTGGATTGGGATTGGGGTGAATTTTTTCTCCTTTGTTTTACCTATTTAATGATCATATATATGCATTTAGGGTTTTTAAAATGATTTTATTTTTAAACTCAAATCTAAGCAATTCTGTCTTGGAAATGAGAAATTATAAGTGGAAAAGCCTGTAAATGCAAGTGCAAAAATATTAGCTCAGATTTGTGATGTTAGAATAAAATACTTAGTAAAAGCTACCAACAAATTAAAGTGAAATCTTTTTTTTTTTCCCCCACGTTTGGTAAGCAACCTTATTGAAAATAAGAAAAGTTATCCTAAGTATAAATTCATCAACTTGATGAATTCCCCTTTTTGTTCATTAAGTCTTCCCAAGTTAGGATAACTAGAAGAATGTCTATCCATATCTAATTGAACTTAAAGGTGATTCTAGAGACATCACTGACAGTGGAAAGGGGCTTTAGAGACCGTCTCTCAGAACTTGTTTTATAGGTTAAGAAACTATTTGAAGGGCCGTGTGACCCACCTAAAGGGCAGCATAAGTACTGCTTTCTCCCTCTTCTTCCTAATGTGACAGAAATGTAAGTCATTAATATCTGCTATGTGCCAAGACACTTTATTTACACTGTCTCTAACCTTCACAACAGATCTTCAGGGTGGTTATTCTGCCCATTTTACAGGTGATACTTAAAGAGGTTACATGGTTGCCTTGCCACATAGGCAGGAAACAGCAAAGCGCAGTCAGCTTATACGTGTGTGTGTTATATAAATGCATGTTCACATGTTAATGGATGAGAAGAGGGATTTGTGAACTAAATATGACGTAGACTTTTGTCAGAAAACCAAAATGATGCCAATATGAGAATGATTGAGCATTATAAGAAACCACCTATTCAGGCTTGATTTTCTGATTCATTTCAGCTCTATCCTTATCCCATATGTCAGT
>NW_024344378.1:6414454-6475988 GCF_902729225.1 Pteropus medius
TTAATGATGGCATTTATAGTGTTTTTGGAAAATGCCATTACAGATAATAAAATACAGGGATAATAGATTTATCACCTGATTCCTTGATGGTCATGAGAGGACATTAAAACGAGAAGAATCTAGAAGAAAGGCTGTACATATGGTTCTTTAAGGAAATTTCAAAAATACATTTTGGGGTGGAATTTCTCAGTTAACACTGCATATTTTAGAATCAGCTGCTTCCTGAGACCCAGCTCTCATCCCACGTTGGCATTTTAGAACACTAATGTTATCTCAGATCTGGGTTAGAGGTATTATTTTAATTGGTAACTCTTGCTATCTAATTGTAATTTGCTGGATTGAGATTTCTCTGGCATCTGTTGATGAGATGCAGTGAACTGGGGGGAACAAGAACCTTGCAAAACAAGATAAAAAGGAGATAGGATTTTCAGATATGAACCTAGCAATTAAGATTTCATGGGATCATTTAGAACGTTTTCCACCTCAGTGTTTTTCCCCTTGACTGCTGTAATAACAGTATATTTGGCCTCTAATAAAAGACTGCAATCTCTTCCTTCCCTTTTTTTTAACACAAGTTCTTAAACTTTCATTTCTCTTTATCCCTTCCTTGTGGTTTTGTTTCTCACAAGTTAACACTCATTCGCTTCTCATAAAAAAAAAAAACAAAAACAAAAACAAAAAAAACAGGTAATGTTTTGGCATGCAAAATAATCTGGTAAACTGTCATACAACCAGCACATGCTATGACCTAGCTAGCGTGCCAGAATTCAGGTCATGCTCCTCATGGAGGCTCGTACGTAGACTATGGAGACCAAATATCAATGAGGGCCTGATGTCACTGTAGTGAATCAGAAACAAACATCACAACTGCTAATCAGCACTATAAACATCCCTTTTCTTATTTGCATTTCAATGAAAACTTAATATTTTCATTGTGTTGCAAGGAGCCGAATAAATAAGTCATTGATGTGTTCTACTTCCCGTGCCGAACTGTACCCAAACCTAACGTGTTTATTTCCAATTTGGAGTGTTAATATCAAAGGGTTTTGTTTTCTCAGGGGAGGGTCCCATTTTGCTCTGTGTGTGCAGGTTAGGACACCACAAAGGAGTTAGCTGTTTCTTAGCGTAGCATTCGTTCAGCGGAACTGCGGGAGGGAGGGCTGGGAAGGTTCTGATGCTTTCTAGTTCACCAGCACCTACACGTGCTCACGGCCTCGTGTCTGTCTCCACGATCAGGGAGGGACCGGTGATATAATGAAGCCAGCATCAGCGATGTGCTACTTGTGTAGCAGTGCAGAAAATGTATTTTTATTTTTCCTCAAGAAAAAGCTCTTGCTAAATCTAAGAGAAGTGGAGCTGTGCGCTCCTGGAAAAACCTTTGTGGGAAACAAAAACTAATTAGCACAGTGAATGTGATGCTCTCAGGTAATTGTCAAATAATTATTCCCCTTCAGCATCATCAGTGCTTAATTGTGCCATCTAAGACTCTCCGAATGTGGATGGGAAGGGATGGGAACCTCGGTCTCCTCCTGGGAATTTCTGTTTCATTTACTGAGACCCTTAGACTCCTCTGTAAGGACTTCTAAAAGAAAGGGGGCGACGGGGTGGGGGGCGGGGAGTTGAGCCGCATCCCCCTTCCCGTTGGTTCTGAATCATGGCAGATCACTCCCACGAGTTGTATCGCAATGCAATTCCAGTGGTGCGGGCACACTGCCTCGTGAGCGTGCCTGACATCTCCGCTTTCACTCCACGGCACCTGGAGCTTCATGAACGGTCTGGTTCATGAACTGCAGGTCGTGTGTTATGTCCACATACTGAGAGCGATGCTTTTGCATCAGCTGATAATTTAAAATGGAACGCTAATAAATATGTAATCATATGGCTATCAGAATGACAGATGAGTACAAATTCAGTTTGGGGTTAAATTTTAATTACTCTCCGGAATGAATGCCTCAGAGCCAACTTGCCAGTAAATCACTAGACCCGTTCCTGCCCCTCGTGAAGATTTATGTAAATTAAGTTTAGGGTGCATTTAGACTAAACTGTCATTTTGGTTTATTATTCTGGACTTGTCTACTAGACTCATATGGCCTTTTACTTAAAGTTGGATTTTAAATAAATAAATCTGTCTGAAGAGATCTCAGGTGATTGATGTCTGCTTGTTTTCTGTAAGAGTCATCCAGGTAGATGTCCGATTCACAGGATTCCTTTGATATCGTAAGAGTGCTTTAAAAATGGGGCATGTGGAATGTTTTGATGTTAAGCCTTAACATTGAAAGACGTCAACGAGGTTTTTCTCTTCAATGAAACTGTTTGCGGCTCCCTGTCATAGCCCCGGAAATCAAGTTTCCACAACCCACCAGCTGCTTTGTCTGACATTTATAGGCTCAACTAGGGCTGAAGGTTTCCTGCTTTCACCGATGATAGGGTGACTCACTCCTCAGAGAGAACGCAATTAATTTCAGCTGATTTACTTGGCATTTTGACACAGCCTTTGGACAGCTTAAAACAAATTGTTTTCGAGTACCACAGGAGTGAATAGTTCTTCGGCTTCTGTAATAGGATCTAAAATTCATTCTATGATGTTATGCTGAGAGGCTTCCTCTTTATGCTTTTTCTAAAGAAACTTTATAGCTTGACACGGGCTCATTAAACTTTAAGGTGTATTCTATATCCTTCTCCATGATTTACATCTTTGTTTCTCCTAGGCTCCCCCTGTGGCAGGAAAGTGGTACCACATTCAGCTGACACAAAATCACTTGGTCCTTTAGGTTAAAGGAGCAAAATATTTTGTTATTCACCTGACTGGTCAATGGGCATAAAATGTACGTGTGTGTGTGTGTGTGTGTGTGTATGTACACACACCTATACATACATATGCATCTGTGCGAAAAAACAGATGAAAAGCCATCTTATTGGGCATAATTCTCCATCTGAAATATCTTCCATTGAACGGTCTTTGGCTGTAGAAGTTATGAAATTGTTGCACAATTTAACATGTTTTTATAGATTATTAACCTTCATAATGGAAAAATTCAAGATTCAGAAAGGTTTAACATCTCAACCAAAGACACGCTTCAGATCAGCGATACCGCTAGACCACGTTTAGACTCTTCGGCCCCAAACCTCAGCGTAGCTTCTGTTAAAGGGGAGAAAAGAAGTTCACTCTGATGACCCCATCACACCTTACTGGGTGGAAAGCGGAAACCCTTCCCATTCAGGAGCCTTTCCATCCCTGCTGTCAAGTCCTTGGACCCTGGGGCTCCTTCTGTTTTCCCGTTGCAATTGAGATGTTGCTACTATCGAGATCTTTTAAGTTTAGAAGAGGAACAAAGATCCCTCACAGAAAAGTCTGGACAGGAGGCCCTAAGTAGGCATCTCCCTGGTTAGACACAGCTGTTCCTGGCCGGACCAAATTCCTGGCGTTCCCACATCTTGTGTGATCCAGACCTTGCTTCATGTCGTCCGGTCGCTGTTGAAAGAAGTCCTTGAAATTGCGATTGTGCCTAATGAGCACCCAGCACATACACCGAACGTCTTATAAAGGCTAAAGTTACTGGAGGTCGACGGACCTATAAGGGAGTTAACTGCTGGAAACCAACTCAAACACGCACATACGCTCTCACCCCCAGCTGCTCTCTCTATATCTCCAGAGAGAGAGAGAGAGAGACGTCAGGTGTCACACAAGTCAACACACACAGGTTGGCATCTGACCTGTCACTTCCTCCTCGAAAACTCGTTCAGGAACCATGAGAGGGGACGCTGTGAAAGCGTGAGAAAGGCAAGCTTTCGGCAGGGGACACGTGCCCGTTGGGTTCCGCAGCCTCGTGTCCCTTCCTCCTGATGGTACCCCAGCCGCAGTTCCCTGTGCCGTGAGCCGTGCGGCTGCCCCGGGAGTTTTCTGTCTGCCCGCCTTACGTTTTCCCGATTCGTATCTTTTCAATTCTTTCGATCTTCTCTAAGATTAAACGGGCTTCCCTCACCCCCCTTTGTCATCCCTTTTCCAAGCCATTTCCTACCTGTCAAGAGAAAGGGTCACACCCGTCCAGGACACAGTTCTGAGAACTGAGGCACTCACTGGTCGTGCATCTTACTGGAGCAGCTGCCCGTCTCTGCATTTTGACTTCCTGCGTTATGGAAGGGGTGTTGAGTTTTCTGGTTGAGCGTGAGGGTAGCATATTTCAGAATGATTAACTTTATGGCTGTCGTTGTGGGGGCCAGCTCTATTTGGCTCTGCTGCAGCTGTGTTTGCTTTCTCAAAATCGTCACCAGGAGGCCTCAAACTGCAATTATTGCCTTCAATCCCCGTGACTCCCACTGCCCACCCAGCCATCGTGCCTGAGTTTAAAGGCATCGTTCCTGAGTTCACAAGTCCTTTGAGAAGCCCCAATGCCAGTTACTACCATGGCAGCTGGATCTCAAAGCCATATCTTAATATGAAGTCATCTTCATTTGACATCATAATGTTCCCTGTCAGGATTCTTTTCTCTTTTCACAAAAAGCCCAGGTTTCCCTCACTCTTTTTATAACCTCTTTAAGCTCACCCTTAGGTGTCAAAAAGTCACTTCTCACATCTACTCATGGGCAGTATTTCTCCCTTTTCTGAGTGACGAGAGCACTCAGCACGCGTCTTTACTTGCTTCTGCTTCTTAGCGGGATCTTGCAGAACCCTGTGTGGGAGGGGGAGGAGTCAGAGCATTTATTTCCTCTTAATTGAGTGCTTGCCACAGATTTTACTTTTTTCAGGAAGAATTTAGGAAGCATTTTTTTTTTTTCATACAGAAACCATTTTAAGTCCATTGGCTGTTAGGTGGGTTTTAACTTTTAGTTAGAAATAACGACCTCTTGGATTGTTTCTGCTTGTTTGGGACACTCACCTGCCTTGGGATGTAGAGAATGGAATCGCTAGGAATATTGTCCCAGGGTCTCTCCAGCAGTGGGTTGGACAGCGGTTGTGCAAAGTCAAGTGTCCACCACCCACTGAAGCAGCCTCCGGGTTTGGCTTCTGATTGATTCCACGCCCCCTTTAAGTCCCAGGCAACTTGTCAAGATTCCTCATCTAGAAAATAAGGATAATCAGATACGCTTCTTACCTGTTCCACGGGGTCCCTGTGAAGCTAATGCTGGGGAAAGAATGACAACCTAAATATTTTATAGTTTCACGGTACTTAAAACTGACCACAAGTTCCCCCGCGTTTCCTGGGAGACTCAGAAACAGTGCAACTTCATCACAACTGGCCGGCTAATGTTTCCTCCCTCGGAACATTCGGGCTTTATGAAAGTCTCAGCCGAAGACCCATAAAGCAGTATTGCTCCCTTCCAAACTTCAGAGAATGCTCCATCCCCAGGACGGCATTAAGAAGATGGATTTTTTTTTTTCTCTCTCTCTCCTTTCTGCATGATGATTGAGAAATATGATGCAGTTCATGGTCCAGCCATGAACTTGTGGCCAGACCTTTCATTCTGGAATGGGGTGAAGCAAAAAGCAGTATCGCCGTCCAGTAGCCCCATGTGCGTGTACTGATAAAGCCCATCTCCAGCCAGCTGAAATAGATTTTGATTTTTTTATGGGATGAGAATCAGCCACGCAATATGAAGGCTGGTTCCCACATATGGGACTCCTAACCCTGCAGAAACCCAGCCGTTAAGAAAACAATTTTGATGGTGTGACTGTGGAGGGGGGAGTATTGCGAGTCCTGCTCCTAATGGCCTCATGAGGTGCTCGGGCCACAGAAGGCCTGGAGAACAGAGGAGGGAGGAGAGTGTCTGAAGGAGGAAAACGGTTTAGAGCAGGCATCGGCGATTTTTGCTTTAAGTGGCAGTACAGTGATATAGAGTGAGCACCCAGGCAGTGATCAGCTGCAGCATGCATCCTGGTTATTGTATCTTGTGCTTTAATAAGCAGGCACTTATTTCTGTTGGCAAAGGTGATAGGGTCCTTGGCATCGAAGAGACCAGAACCACCATTGCTAGTGTGAAGATGTGTTCTTCACGTTCTGAGTCACATGGTCCATTAAGAGTGGACGTGATCAGATGCAGTGGAGAAACCTAGAGCCTGGGCTGAGCTCACTGGTCGAGGAACTTCCTCTGTGACGGGCCAGGGAGCTCTCAGCACTTAACTCTGGCTAAGAGAGTCGCATCATCTCTGAGAAGCTCTCCAGGCCATGGACGTGACCTCCAAACCTCAGGATCCCTTGCCCTACATAAGAGACCACTTTGCCTTAGGGGGAACCAGGGACATCACTAAAGGCAGTGGGAACTTGAGCGATATCAGAGATTACTGCTGTTTCTGAGATCATTGGGGGAAGGAAGACTAACAAAATCTAGCAAAGTTGGCAAAATCCTTAGGTGGCCTGTCACACAGGTACTACAAATATTTCTGTTCAAATTAATTGGTACTTTGTAATCAGCACTGTTTAGCTTCCCAGGGTCTAATTAACTTTATAAGCAGACTTTCAGTCGGACCAAGATATCTGTCCAGCCATTATAAAAAGTGACTAAAATAGGACTGTTGTCAGCCTCAGAAGCCATGCAATGGCCTTTATCTTGCATTCGTGTCTTGTTTTTCAGATCTATTCAGAACATGATACTTTTGATCCAAATTGATTTCTAGTTGTCCGTTCAATAAGATGATGGCACCCAGCAAAAAAAAAAAAAAAAAAAAAAAAATTCTCTGGCGTCAACAGAACTATAATTCGTTGACAACCAAATACCTCGTTGCGTGTGTTTGTCCTACCTCTGATTACTGGCTTTTAAGGACGCGGCCTTCCCATGCTTATGTTTTCTGAAAAGTTTTATATTAGCTGTTCTTCATTTAGGGTGTGATGTGGGACAGCATTAGATTAAGAGATTTATGTAAATTATGAGTTATTTTCAGAAACAGTTTTCGACATACGTTGTATTGCTCCTGTTTTGCACGTGAGGCCGTGGAAGCTCTAGAAGGCAGTAGATGGTACAGGAAGTTTGAGCTTCTGTCTGTCTCAGTCCGATTGCAAGGCCTGAGATCTTTCTACTGGACCACCTCGCAGTGTAGCCCAGGAGACTGCTTGTAATCTTTCGAAGGATTCTAAGATCCCTCTGAGACCATAAACTGGTTGAATTTGTAGATATGTTGGCAGATGAGCAGCTGAATATGTGGATTTGAGCGTGAACATATAGTTTCTTCGCTACGACCTAATAATCTGCCTTTTATGTGCTCTTTCACATAAATGGCTCGTTCTTGATTTTATTTCATAGCCAGACCGATTTCTGAGTCTAGAAGGCAAGAGTGTTGTCAGAAATGTCCATAGAATGGGCACCCTAGCGATGTGATGTCGACATCTACTGCCTGAGGCAGGTTCTCACTGCTGCAGAGATAAGGAAGCAGCTAACAGTAAATGTTAAGGCGAACCCCTAGTCTTCATGTGGTCTGACCATATATTTCATGAAGAGGTTTCTTTCAAGAATTTCGTTAGAAACCTGGCAGTCCCCCCATTTACTGCCAAGGTCTTAACTTTTGCATCTGATTGAGGGGAACACCTGGCCTTTCTCAGGGGTGCATCTAGCCCGTGGGCTTTATGTAAATTAGAAAGAGGCTTTCCGATGGCATTCAGTTCCCACTGTCCCCCTCAGTCGGTGACTTTATGCAGTGTCCTTTCTAGTACGTACCGTTCCACCCCTTTCTTCATAAGTGAGCCACGTAAGTAGGCAGTAAAATAAGTGAGTCCCTGAGCAAGACAGCAAATGGGTTTGAGATTATTGACAATTGTGACCAACTCCCGTATTGGTACCTGGTCAGTTTCAAGCGTCAGTATACTTTCGACCTCTGTGGATCTTTTTGCTCGAGCGCATAAACATTTGCTAGGATTCTGGGTTTTCAGCAAATCATAGATCTTTGTTTCGTGCGTGGATACCCAAGGTAAGGGAGGGGGTGCGAGAAAAGCGAGAGTGGAATCGTCGCACGGGTCGACCTCACCCACACATCATTCTGACCAAACGTCAGCTCGTCGAAATGCCTTCACTCTTGGCAGGAGACGAGCATCGTAACCTAAGAGGATGTGATTTGAGTGGAGTTTTCATGCCCTGTGTGCTTATTGTATTCTTGCTACTGATGCAAACATTATCTATAATTACATTTTCAAGTGACTGAAAATTGCAGGCTTTGTTGAACAAAAATACAGCCAAAGAATGGAATGTATATTCTCTCCACCCTCATTATAAGGCTTTCAGAAATCAGGCTATAAGGCCCAATACCGCGGCTGTCAACTGTGCGATAGCAACTCCACTCTGATGTTTGGACACTTTGTCGAAATGCTGGATTCTCAATGATGATCATATAATTGGAGAAAGAGGCTATTACTCTTTCAGCATTTTATTCGCTCCATTGTCAACTCGGTCACAGTGGCACCTCCTCTCACAAATCCGCTATTCCCAGGATGTAAAACAAGAAACCCCAGTTTGATGTAGATCTGAGCCTGGTGGGCGGAGTCGAGAGAGTTGGCTGAGATACAGACGCTGTTGCCTTTCTGAGAGACATGCCATTATACCTTTATGACAGTGTGTTGTCTTCATGATGCCTTGCTTCCCACCTAGGGTGCGATTAAAATATGCCTGTATGTATTTTTCCTGTGGGGGCCTGCTATAAGACAGGCTCTCCCCTCGGTCTTAGAGTCAGGCTGTGGGACAAGAAAAAATATCCTGGCTAATTTTGTTCTTCTAGATACAAGATCTTGTTTGCAATTTCAGTAAGAGCTTAAACCACTTAGAATTTTAAAAAGAATCTGACCTATTATACCTTAGTATTTAGCTCGTGGGTGGTTAGCCTCTTAAAATCCAGAGAACTCATGAAACAGAAAACACTCCTTGGTGTTGTATGGAAAGTGATGATGACATTATTATTGTTACTCTGTTTCTAAGGTATTAAATTGTCACATGGGAAGGTTTACAATGTTACCTGCCGCTCATTCTCCAGGCCCTAGAAGAGGTTAACTCTTTGAAAAACTAAATTCAAAATACAAGCAGAACCTTAGTTGACTAAGATTGCTCAGAAAACCCACAATTCATCTCAGCTTCTACTGAGTCCTGCCCTGACAGGTGGCACAAACATGTCAGCAGATAAAGAAGTATTGATCAGCTCACAGTTAAATTGTGAACAGTTGAAATCCATTTAGATATACACCTACTGAATTGGATGTTCTCATTTTTTTATATTGTGTTACCTTTGTTAACATAAATTATAAACTCATGTACATTGGGTTTGGGGCAGACCACTTCATACTCTAATATGAAAGTTAGCAACTGTGTTCAGTGTTTGTAACATAGAGCTGAAATTAGATAACTTTGGGCTCAAGTAAAATGGGCTCTACATAATACAACACATCAACAAGGTTGTGAGGTTTTTTCATTTTTTTAGAGTGCAAATGGATTATTACAGCTTTTGAAGCAAGGCCTCTGCAGTGAAAATTCTGAGACACAGCCAGTCTCCATAATATAATTGCCTAGTTGTGCAGTATAAATGAGGGCAGCTCAATGTGTGTGTTTCTTAAATTCCCTCCGTGAATTGCAAATACTTTCTCCCATGTTCAGGGCATTTTTTTTGACAGGTTATATGTTTATGTCTCTAAGTGCCTGAGCTTTTGATAGCTTGGCTTCGTAACCATTCAGCAACTCCCTTTAAGAAATGTAATTAGCCAAGAGCCAAAGTAAATTAGTGTTTAAAGTTATCTAATTCTCAGGGTTCCTTGTTTGTCTCTACAATAGCAAATTGATTACACTGTGCTGTAGTGAATACAGCTTAAGTCCAAGAGCACATGGCAGTTGTACATTTGAACCACTGATTCAATAGTTAAAATTAAGTCAGACAGCTGAGGAGTTTAGGATTTATGAGTGACAACTGACCTGTTATTTGTCTGAATTGATCTGTTCCTTTGTTGTCATGTGGAAACCACCTAAACATTTTCTGTACTAAAATCCATATATATATGTGTGTGTGTATATATGTATATATACACATATATGTGTGTGTGTGTGTGTATATATATATATATATACTTTTTACCCTAGAATGAATTTTAGTACAGAAAAAAAAATATATATATATATATACACACACACACACACACTGTACTCTGACAAGAATTGCGGCTTATGTTAAGGGTCATTCTCAACACAAATTATTTAGAGTATTGTGATGTACAGGTGTTACAAATTGTATAAAGCATTAGCAATAGTTCTTAGACATGTGTTACTGTGAGACATTTGTTGGTCTGTCAGTGTTGACTGTTTGGGAAAACACGGGTTAAAATGAAGGATCTGTACTGTTTTGGACCACGTTGGGTTAATGTAGGATTTTCTTGTTCTTGAAACAGGAATGTAACAGCTGCATCTTTCTAAAGACTTTCATTCTTCATCCTGTACTTGGATAAGGTAAATATTATAATATGGCCTCATCCATTCTTCTTTTTTTTTGGCTATATCTAGATCCTTTCTAGATTTTTCTTAAAAACATTTCATTTGTTCTTTCTTACTGGGAAAACGGTGGTGGAAACATAGTCCCTTGGTGGAAAGGTACACATACATTAGCACTTACACGATCTTGGCCATCTGAATTATAGAATCCAGGTGGCTTGAGAGATGGGAGATCAGCATTAATCAAAACCAGTAATATCACCGTTCTTTTCCTTCTAAAACTACAAGAGGAGTAATGCCCTACTCCAGTAGGTCAGATTGGATCTGCTGTGATCCATAGAACTAGTTGTGCAAGAAAAGACACCTAGATCCTTTAGATGAGTTCGTTAATTTATGCTAGATCTAGAATCTGAGAACAGGTGGGCACGGAGGGTGAAAACCAGCCCGTGGGAGAGGAGCCGCTTGTTTGGCACTGCAGATGGGACCTGAAGCGCTCTCTCGTGCTCTTGCTGCTCAGGGCGCAGTGAGGCTGTGTGGCCGTCTGGCACAGCCCCGGTTCACACCTGCTGTTCGGCACCCTCGTTAGCCGTATCCTGCTTTCACTCTTAAAAAGTGTCCCAGTTTGGATGATGAATCACGTGGTCCCCTTTCTCATGTCTGCTCCTGTATCACTAGTTTTCTTAAATATAAATACATTTGCCAACTTTTAAAAAGTCCGTACATGGGATTAACCCACACCTCTCCACACACACGGTCATCCACGCTTTTTAGCGTTCGAGAAAAGCGGTTTCTGGCCTCTCTTTCTCTGAGCCATCTCCTTACCTAAATCCTTATAAATAGCAAAGTTATTCAGAATTTAACAGAAGTTTGTGTGGTGTTTCTAATGCGCTAGCAGCCTACTGGACACCCGGGGATGTGCCGTCTCATTGCCTTCTGTTTCTTTCCGAAAACCCTGTCGGCAGCTTCGTGTGGACCCCTCTCCTCCCCTCTCCCCGGCTCCCCCAGCACGTGGGTTCAGTGACAGGCCCTGAGATGAGACTTTTCCATTCAGCTCATTACATTGATGACGTCACTCTTCCCCCTTCTGGGAAGCTCACACAGGAGGCTCTGTTACTTCTGTTAATGTTCAGCTGGAGCACGACCAGAGCCGGAAAGTGATCCGATGAGACAGCCTTGGTTTGTTCTCACATCGCCCCCTGTGCAGCAGTAACCAAAGAACCCAGCCACCTAAAATGACGCCAGGTAGATTTTTGAATTTTCATCTCTGGGCTCCTGTTGCACCCCTCAGTGGTCATTGCTCTTTCCCATCCAGTGCTGGAATTTCAGAGGATCGGTGATATATGTGTGTCTACAATCGATTTAATGATTTTTGCATTTATACCCAGCTGTTGGTGATTCAGTGCAGCCATCAGCATCTGAGTCTCAGCGGACCACGTAATGTTTGCCACTGTAGCCACATGTAAAGCTTCCACTCCCTGTTTCCATGGGCAGCTTAGAGAGCCAGGCTAAAGACTACTGATGACCACGTTGCCTGCATTCACCCTCTGGAGCTACACGAATTCTGCTTGGCAGTTGTATTTCATGACCCACAGCAGAGCAATTCCTGGGATCTCCATTCCTGGTAGCGATGTTGACACTGTATATGTGAAATGTATCTGCACTGATATGCGAGATACTTGTTCAGCTAATTCAAACCCCAGGAAGCTGTCTGATCTGCATCCATAAAGCAAGGTTGTACTCAAGAAACATCAGCCAGGATTCATATCAAACCTCGGCCTAGATGAAAATAGATTCATAAACTAGTCTCTTGAACAGAGCATTTCTTAGGAAAAAAATAACTTTAGGATCATTTCTCTTCAGTCTGTAGTCAAACCTTGTTTCTAATTTGCATTTATTATTCAAATCTGTGTTTCCTTTTGTATTGGTGTGATGTATCTTTATTTAGAGGCTACAGCTTTGACTAAATTTAATTACTTCCCTTCGAGGCTTTAAATGGAGGGCAGCGTCTATTAATTGCTAATTACTTTCTCCTGCCATTTACACAGCAAAGGTACAGTTACTAATTGAAGGTCTCTTCTGTACAATGACAAGAGGCTTCCCTAGTCTCAATATTTACCTTTCTTTGGGGACCGACTTTTATTTCTCTAATCTTATCTTTATTAAACATAAAAGTAGACATTCCAGTGATATATTGGTCATTCCTGTGATCCACTGCTGTTACAGACCCTGGAGGAATAAATAGGAGTCATATTTGGCTCTGTGTCGCCATCTGGTGGTGTCTTGAACTCCTTCAGCCTCCTGAGACCAATTTCTAACGGGAAGATGGTACCCCTGGGTCTGTTGCTCTGTTAGTCTTACCCCACAGCCTCTCTGGGGATTTAAAATTAGCCTCATTTTTTACTGGTGGCTGAACGAAGCATCAGTATGGCCTGGCACTTTTTATGTCATTAAGTATTCATTGCATGTCTTCTCGATGTTTGGCAGTTTTGACTGTCTCCTTACATTTTTTTCACTTGGCCTCTGTGCCGTGTGATTCTTTTTCCTTGGCTGTTCGTTCTTATCTCTCACCTTTCATCTCGCCACACCCAGTTCTTCCTGCCTCTTAACCGTGGGCATCTTTCTTTCTTCACCCTTTGGCTCTCGCTCGACCTTGTCGATCTCCCCTTTCTAGAAAGCTTACATCCTCAAGTGCCTCTCTAGGCTGATGCGGGGAAAGCTGCATCTCCATATTGGGTGTGTTATTTCCGTCTGGATGTGTTTCTGCTTCCGTCGCCTGGGCTGTCATAGGTGGTGGAGGGAGTAGCCTGCCCACTCAGCGACGGCTACTTCCTGAGTGCCCTCGCGTTGGCCACAGCCCCATTTCAGCAGCTTATTAAGAGCATTGTGAATCCCACGAAGGCGCCTGTAATTTACAGAAGAAACAGCTGTTTCTGCATCTATTCACTAGACCCAGTATTTCACAAGATGAAGTTACTTCCTGACATGTCAGTCTCCACTTTGAAACGGATTCGCTGTGATACGTGGCTTTTGTGTCATGATGTACTTCCGTCCCACGGTGCTAAAACTTTTAATTTTAAAAAAAAAATCGTAAAGGTGTAAAGAGCAAGAAAGAAGCAGGATTCTAGTTTGAGTTAACGAACAGCAGCAAAGTGAAAAGCTTTAGATCCCTTGTCACTGGGAAGCTTGGATTTATTGCAAAACCAAAGTGATTTGAGCTTGTGGTTTTTATTAGACTTTGTAAAAATGCTCTACCGTGCCTACAGTTTCAGGTAGGTAGCCCTGCTAAATTGTAAATCTGCCGTCTCTGGTGGTAATAATGGGCAGAGGAGCCGAAGCATGCATGGGCAATGCTGTGTGTCCCTCCGCCTCTGAAGGCGACCGCCCCTGGGAGGACCAAGTCACACTCTCAAGGATGAGCACGAGCCAGGGTGCCAGGGGTGACATTTGAGAAGTGACTTCCCTCTTCCCCACCTGTACCCGGGCTCCTCTCTGCAGCATCCGCTTGCCTCTGGCCCGTCTCCCTAAGAGAAAGATGGTTCGCACTGTATTACATCGCCAAGTCGTGCTGGCGGAGATAACGTGGTATGTGAAATGGAGTGGCCTTTCAAACTGTAGTGCTTATGAAGTTATTGATACAGGATGGTTGTCGGCTTAGGCAAGGTGTGAGGATAATCCTATTAGGAAGTGATCACTTTTCTACCAAAACACATTAGAAGAGTAACAGTCATCGTGCTGGCACGGTGGGAATTCGAACAGGACTTCTGTGCTCAATCAGCTATTACGCTGCACACAGCTATAGAAATGAGGTCCAGAGTGAAACATAGACTATCCATTGTAGCACCATTTCATACCTGCTGCACATATAAATTTATATATCGTGCATGAATTACAAACGGAGGTGGGATAGAACACTTTCCCAAGGATAATCGTTTTAAAACATGCTCTAACCTTTGTATTAAATATCTCATAGAACACTATTTTCATATTTGGAACCCCATCTATGGGCTCGAAATCATGATAATTATTTTAAATTATACTGGTTGGGTTCATTTTTATTAAAACATTCCTGGCAGCAATGAAACTCACTTATTAAACATGGTTTGGGAATTAAAAATGGAGAGCTTTACAAATTCCTTAAAGCGGAGGCCGAGTAGGACCTTTTGTCAGAAGCCAACTGCCTCGTCTTCGCTTCTCATCCCCCTACCCACCAGCCACCACCCTGAGCCAGCGCCCCTGTGCCCACAGTGGCCTGCACGTGCTACTCTCAGTGGCATTTACCATATAATGGCAACGTCCCGAGTCCCCTTCAGTCTCTCCCATGAGCCTGCAGGATCCTGAGAGCAGAAACCAAGAGTCGGCAAACCTTACGACCAGAGCACCCAGCACGTCACGTGGCACAGCGAGCGCAGGCCCATCAAAGCAGACGAGAGGGGCAGCAAGGCGGAGCGCTGGCGTTGCCAGTGTTGAAACGAACGGAGCGAATTCTCACGGAGCACCAACCACATGCCAGGATGGAGGACACGAAGACAGAAAGCATGTCACTGAAGCTGGCATGAGTACTTCCCAAGTCCTTGCGTTCAGACCGAGGGCAGGGAGCTCTAGTCACTGGATGGGCAGAAAGGGCCCTAAAAGTGGACTTGACTGCTGCTTAAGCCGTGGCCTGAATTATTTACCTCAAGACACACTACTTCGCTTGTTCACTATTTGTGTACGTACACGTCTTATTTCTCGTGTAAGCTTTGTAAGCTTCTGAATGTACATACCGAAGAAAAATTGATTCACAAGCTTTATTTTAAAGCTGTGTTTAAAGCCACTCAGTGTTAACTCTGCTTCATGACTTTGGCCTTGAAGTAAGAACTTACCTATCGGAGTTTTTTTGGCTAGTTTCATTATAAAATGAGTGATAATTATATAGTTATTACATTTTACACTTTTATGCCTCCTCTTGGAGGAGACCATGAGTCCGAGCCATTCAAATGCAGATATATATTTTTTCATTCCAAATGACTTCGGAACATCGTATATTTGGGGGCGGGGGTGGGGAGGACATCAGTCTTATTGTCTCTATTATTCATCCTGCCGACGTCACACCTCGACAGAAAGGATTTCAGAAACATCCAAAAGATGTCGATAGTCTATTCGGACGATTACAAATCAATTTTTAATCGAAGAATCCTCATTTCCAAGGAGTTCAGTGTCTCTTAGGAAAATGGTAAATTTTGAAGGCAATCGATGATTTTCGTGTCACTGACAATGGGACCACGTGATGCTGAGGGAAACTAGGACAGGAGGAAGTGGAAGAATTCCCCTGCCAGAGCACGGCAGAGGGAAAAGGCTCATTCGTGTGTCTGACCATGTCTTCACTACATTCTCCCAGTGAACTGCCTCCAGCAACATGGAGATGACTCAGAAGAAGCCTTAGAAAGACTTAGGGTGGTGGAGGGGAACTCAAATAGGTTCTGTTACATAAACACACTGACCGATAAGATCTTAGTGCTTGATAAGGTCTCCATCTGCTACCATAGCAGTTTCACATTTGATAAATCACATCACATAACAAAGTAACGATAGTTTACAGAAACTTTAAAGGTATAATTTGTATGGAATGTTAATGATGGTGTAATGGAACCTATTTTATGCTATGTTTCCTGTGTAGTAACTAATTTTGTTGCCGTTATTTGTCACTCTGGTCTGGTTACTCCAGACCAGATTTAGTAATGTAATAAATTTTTAGTTGTTATTTCTTGGTTCGGCAAATATTTACGAAATGCCTGCCTATGCGCCGGGTGCTAGTCTAGTCTTGGTGCTGGGAAAACCCAGCATCCTCAAAGTTGTATCCTCATTCACAGAAAAGGTAAATTTTAACTTCTGATTTTGTGAGTTCTCCCCTTCCAAACATTTCACCTTGTGCCTCTTAGGGTTTTCCGTGATCAGCTGCATCGTTGCCGCTGTTTAGCTCCATCTCTGTGGTAGGTTGTTAGGTTCTTTTGACCTCCAGTCGCTAATAGTGTCTTAATCCATTCGGGCTGCTCTATCAAAACACCATGGAGTGGGCAGCTCAGGTAACACACATTTATTCACGCAGTCCTGGAGGCCGGCGAGCCCAGGATCAAGGCGCCTGCGGATTTTGTTCTCAGTGAGGGCTGCGAGGGCTCTTCCTGGCTTTTTGCTGCACGCTCGCATGGCAGAGAGCGAGCTCTGCTCCCTTCCTCTTATAAAGGCACTTAAGCCCACCCCGGGCCCACCCTCCGGGCCTCCTCTAACCCCCATTACCTCCCACAGGCCCCACCTCCAAATAGCATCACTTCGGGGGATTGGGGCTTCAACGTGAATTTGGAGGGAGCGGGGCACAAACACTCCATCCTTCACAAATGATGAGAGATGCTCCCGAGACACAGAAGCGGAGCCCGAGAGAGAGAGATGGGGGACTGCAGTCCACACCCCGAGGCGAGACGGAATCTGTGTGGAGACAGAGTGGCGTCAGGACCCACAACTGCGGACAGCGCTTCACTCCCCGTGCACTGTCTTTGGCTTTTCCCTTTTAAACTTGGAGCAGGAGCCCTCGGAGCACAGGGCCAGAGCAGGTCCCCAAAGCCTCTCATTTCCCGAGGCTGAGGAACCAGCAGTAAAGGCATCGGGCTACCGTGAGACGTCATATTAAAAATAGGCCCCGTGTTTTTTTGTTCTCGCCACACGTTTTACTTTCTGCTCAGTCAAGTTCCATGGTCTTTTCTCATTTGGTTTTTTAGACCATTTTCTCGAGGAGAGTACCCCAGTGGGCCCTCTGGGACACAGTAACGCCTGTGCATCCTGGAGGATTTACAGTACGTAAGCTGAGAGGTTTGTACGTTCACAGTCCTGTTACGATATGTGCAGTTCTGTCACGATTATTTGGATTTTCACGTATCTGGCATGTACCTCGCTCTAGCTTTCCGTGATTAGTCTCGTTAGCCTGGACCTGGAGTTTACCAAAATTAATTTTATTATGGTCAACTCATCGGCAACACAGTTATTAGTACAGTGTAAGCAATGGGTAGAGTCAGGATAAACTAGAATGTTTGTGACGAACTGTTTTTGCACCATCAGAATTTCATTAATAAAATGAAAAGGAGAGATGGGAGCTTAGCACTGCTATCTCGATACATCAGGAAATTACCAAGAGGCTGGTTTTCTGTTGTGGGGGGGAGAAAATTTTATATTTATGCACTTGCCTTTCATATGTATGTCTTTATTCCACAGTAGACACTGTATTTAATTCAGAGCTTTTGAAAGCCTGGCAGCATCGCTTCAGGTTGAACGACTTTCACCTGGGCACTCAGGTCCCAGTTCTTTAGAAGCAAGGGCCATTGTCAGAGTGGACACGAGCACATGGGCGGCGGGCGCCGTGGCCGTCCCCGCACACAGGTGACCGTGCACGCCCTCTGGCTGGGGAGAGTCACACTGGTGTTTCTCCCAAACAGATGTCCCCGGGTGGGTGGGTGGGCTGTTTGTTCTGAGCCGCAGTGACTGGCTGTCCTTTCCCCGCCAGTATCATTCTTCTTTGTTTGGCTTGAATTTTTACTTTACGAAGGTGTAATTCACACACCATCATAGTCACGCTTCTGAAGTGTGCAGTTCAGTTGTGCAGCCATCATCACCGTCTTCAGAAGGCTTTCATCACCCCCACTCTAGTCACCTCCAGGCCCCTCCCATGTCGCCGGCCCCTGGGCGGCCGCTCCTCTTCCTTCCGTGTCTGTGATCGGCCTGCTTTGCACGCGTCACGTGCGTGGACTCATACGACATGCAGACCTTTGCCACGGCTTTCTTTCACTTCGTATGTTTTCCAGGTTCACCACGTTACGTAGCATTTATCAGTGTCTCGTCCTTAAATGGCTCGGTAGTATCCCATTCTGTGTGCCACGGTTGTTTATTCGTTCATCAGTCGGTGGACATTTCGGTCTGTTTTGACTGTTTCAAGTAATGCTGCTGTGAACATTCACCTACAGGCGTTTGTATGAACATATTCTAGTCTTCTGGGGCATGCGCTTAGGAGTGGAATTGCTGGGGCACATGGTAATTCCACGTCTAAAGTGGTCTTGTCTTTTCGAGGACTTGCCAAACTGTTTCCCACAGGGAACGCACCCTTTTGCCTTGCTACCAGCAGTATGCTTAAGGTTCTCATTTCTCCACATCCTTGTCAACACTTATTATTGTCTGATGCAATATCATTCTTCGCCGTGTTTCTTTTGTAGGTGAGCAGGGCAGGGTGTCGAAGGCAAATCCAGAGTGTCGCAGACAGGACCAGGGACACGGTTCATGTCTCCTGATCACACCGTTTCAGGAAGACCGGATTAAAAAAAGTAATTGTTCTGGAATTATATGTTTTGATTTCCCCATCACAAGAAGAGAGCCCATTGGGTGTCTCTAATCTCAGCCTTTTTCCTCAACATCAGCTGCTGCTTCCTGTCTTCACTTGGGTGAATAGAAGGCATCTCCAGCTTGATTTTTCCTAAACCAAACTCTGGATCTCCTCCTGTCCCCATCTCACTGAATAGTACCCAGCTGCTCCGAGCAGAAACCTCAGAGTCTTTCAATTTCTCTTTCTCTTTCGCTCTGCACCTCCAGCCCATCAGCAGATCCTGTCGGTTCTGCGTTCATCCCGTAGCCGCTCCTAGTCTGGCCACATCTTTCTCACTGCCCTGACCAAGCCGCAGTCACCTCAGCTGGACTGCAGATCATGCCAGCCCCCTGCTCACCCCCACCCCCGGTGGCTCCCTTTCACACCCAGAAGGAAACCCCAGGTCCTCGCGTCGTCCTGAGCCCCCGACGGCCCCGCTGCTGTCAGCTCCCTCATTTTCTGCTGGCTTCGCGGTCGCCACCTTGGCTTCTTCGCTGTCCTCTGAAGATGCCGGCATGCTGTCCTGTCCTCTCAGGCGCTTTGCACCTGCCATCCCCTCCGTCCTGACCCCTCGCTGGCTTGCACCCTCACTTCCTGTTCGCGTCTGCTTGGAATGGCATCTCATCAGAAGACTGTCCCCGACCCCCACTCTGGAAACATTAGCCCAGTCCGTCCCTTTCTAGCCTCTCACCCTGCGTGGCGTTTCTCACTGTCTGACAACGTAAGCAGTATGTTTATTTGCCTGGTTCTGTCTCAGCTACTGGGAAGTAAGCTCCGAGACAGCAGAGGTACCACAGATTTGCTTTGCTGAGTCCTTCTAGCCGGGAGTGGCACTTAGCACATGCAGGGCCCTCAGTAAATGACTGTCAGGTGAGCAGGCTATCTTATTCTTCCTGGCATCACTTGAAAGCCTTTTGCCGCCAACCTATATTCGGTGAGCTTTTAATCTTCCCTGCATTTTGCAAAAGACTTCCATCTATTTGTGGATAAATTTGTGTCTTTCTGTCACATAATTTCTTCATATATAAATTTGCAAAAATGCGAGGCAGGTGCTTTGAAGCCTCATCTGAAAACTATTTTCCCCCCAAGTACCAAAGATTATGATTGTATTATTGTCATTTTTATTACTCAATCTGGGTTTAATACATTATAACAGTATGGACCCTATTAGCCAAGTACGTGATAATAGCCTTGTATTATAACACCCTAGGATATAATACTGTAATGTAATAATGTCTTATTACTGTGGTTCTGCTAATAAGGATCTCACTTCTGTCCTCATGGAGCTCTGGTAGTTTTACAGTATCCAGGGGTAAGACTCTGCCGTTGAGACTCTTGTGTGAAACACAAGACACCAAAAGGGATGTCAACAAAATACGTCCATATATTTAAGTTGTACCTTCGGAGCTTGATGCTTCTTGCTGTGTCGCACATTGCTGCCTTCCAGCCTTTCTCTTGTCTGTTTATTTCGTTTCATGAAATTGCCAAAAATAATTGAGGCCGGTATTAACTCCGGTAAAGATAATGTTCCAGTCCTCCCAGTGCACTAAATACCAGTAATTCAGGGGGGCGACGAGGCGGTGGGTGGGTGGGCACTGGCTCGGCGGAAGGGGTTACCTGAACTTGCATCTCGCCTTCGTTAAGCACCATGTACTGATGAGGCTCTCTCTTTCCAAATCCTTTCGATTTCCTCACCTGGAAAACGGGGTGAGGAACAGTAGCCACCTCCTAGGGTTGTGTGAGAATTAAATGAGATGACTCCTATCAAGTATCTGGCACTTAATAAAATGCTCACTAAACGTTAACTGCAATTATTATTACTGTTAGTATCTAAAAACATTGGTACACTGTGTGTGAGGAGATGTTCTTTAGCAAAGTGATGCTAGATCGTCTGTCAGGTGAAAGTATTAAAGGGCTTTAAATAGGGCAATAAAATGCAAATGTATTCCCTTTGCCTTTTCTCCCCAGAACTGTATCTCATTAGGTCGGTTGAAAATAACAAATATAACACAGATAGAGACCCCCCCTTAAGGTACCATCTATGTTTATAGCCTATTTAGAGAACAAAAATGGATCTTTCTGTAGCACTGAATCTTGGTCAAGACACTCAGAATACCCATTAGCTTCCGCGCTAGTTTAGTTATAATGGGAGTTCAGTTCTTTCCTCTTCTTATCTAAGCCTCTAGGGTGGGGGGGTGAGAGAAAGGAAGTAGAATCTTAAATGCCCTGGGTTTGGTTTGAAAGGCAAGGACTGGTCAGGAAGAATTTGCACGGGGCTCGGAGACTGACAGCTCCAAACTCATCGGCCCTGTTTCGTTAGCTGCTGCCGTTTAATTTCATGCCTCCTCCACGAGACTGGGCACCGGTGGTTCTCAAACACGACTGCCCACGGGAGTCAGACCCTGACCCCGGGGCCCACCCCAGACGTGCCGATTGCATGGGCAGAGGTGGGGCTGCGAATTTGCATCTCCAGCCATTTCGCAAGAGATTCTTCTGCAGCTGGCCAGGAAATCAGAGGTTGCAAACCGCTGCAGCTTGCGACTTGAGAAGTCCCCCAGAGCACTGTGCTTGGAGGTGGGCACAGAGCCTGCACTCCGTAAATACTTGTTGGGCCGCCGCGTGTAACGACACCAAAATGAAATACAAAGGGGAGATAAAGTATATTAAGGCTTTCATTAGGCGTACGGCCTGATTCTCATTAAGCCTGGCCTGATTTCTTTTATGTCCCGGGCACGTGGGCTCAGTGCTCATTTTCATGGCTTCCGCGCCCCTGATGTACCATCATTTCATCTCCTCCGCCGTTCTCCCCGTGGACCCTTTCCTTCTGTGACTCCTTTTAGACTGAACCAGACCCCCAGGACTAATGCGCGAAGGAGGGCCTCGTAGACGTCCCTCGTCATCGGGCTCATTTCACGCTGTCTCTCCACCTTGTTGACGGAAAGCTGAAGCTGTGCTTGTTGCTTCATTTTCTTAAATTTTAAAGAGGATCGAAATCGCCTCCGCTGAGCTGACGACATTCGACTACGTCCCGGGGGGAGAAGGAAAAGATTTCTGGAGAAGCGACACACAGAGACTCGGGCTTGCCGAGCAAGGGTTGTTTGGGATTCCTGTATTGCCAAACTCGTTGTTTATTTCATTTGCATTTTTCTGAGTGTGAGCACTTGGATATGTCTTCACCAGGAAAGAATTTGGCGGCAGGGGTGGGGGTTCGCACATGCTTTATCTGAGCATCAACAAATTTTGGAGGAAAGTGATGTTTTCCTTCAATAAAATAGAAAAAAAAAATTCTGTAAGTTTCAGTTTTTACTGAGCCATTACAACTTATAAGGGAACTTTTTAGGCAAAAAATATCAAAGACCTTTAAATATCTTTCCCACGAAGTTTCTGTTCATAATTTTCACCCTTTGCTCTCCGCCAACACATGAGTTCAGCTTTTAGATTCATGTTTTCCAAAGAGGTTTCCATGGAACCCTAGGAAAAGGTTAAATGGATTAGGAGGATTCTGTGGCAGAAATGAAGAAAGCTTCCACAACACGGGTTGAGGTAAGATTAAACAGGTGCCTTCAACTCCTTAATTCAGGACTGTCAATCTTTAACATGACTTTCGGGTATCGTGGATGGAGAAGAAGGGATGTTTCTGGCCTCTCTGTGGCCATGGAAGCTTTGTCAGGGCCTCTGTGGTAACGGCACAGAACAGACTTCGGGAAGTAAGTGGAAACTTTTGCGGTGGTATTCTAGAATCATCATCCTTGATTCCTAAAGAAGCATCAGTGTAGAAAGCTGTTCTTTTCTGTGCGGATGTCACGGCCACCATTTTGGTTCCTTTTAAAAGCAGAACAAAAAAGTAATTCTTTTTAGAAAATTTAAAATACTAAGGGGATCCCAATCGACAGTAATTCCGTCACTCCTTAAGATGTCTACTGAATGCTGGGTTTTGCTTAAAATTTTCTGGAAGAGAGGCATTTGCATTCTGTATTGTTCAGGCAAAATTTCACTGCCCAATTCACCCAGCATTCCTTTGCTAAATGCACTTCGTGAGTGAAGTATTGGAGAAAGGTGATGGGTTGGTTGGTTTTTTTCTCCCCTACGTCAGCTTTCAAAATTATGGAATATTCAACTTAAAGTTAATGTGAAACTCAGTCATTCATTCTTTAAACAAGCCCATGAATCCATGCATCCAAATGTAAGAATTGCTGCTTGTGAGTTTGTACTTTTTCAAGTTCATTGTTTTTCTCATACTCCACCCCTCCCCACAGCTGTACTCCAGTTAGCAATGCTCTGCCTGTCACGTGGCTCTTCTCAGTCACCAGAAAATGTCATGGAAGTCTAGTTTGAGTGGTGGAGGCTGTTGATCTCTAGACACTGTCAAAGGAAAGAATGGAATTTCATTGCTGTAGGTTATGAACACAGCTGATCATAGGAAAGTCAACTTTTTTCCCCTTCGCATTTGAGCTGTTGCTTTTTTTGTTGTTTTTTTAATTGTCAACGAACAGAATCTGCATCTGTAGCTGTTTCAGGAGCGCATGTGGAGGTGGTGCGAGATGAAGCCAAACCTACACTGCATAAGCAAATTGTCGGCTCCCTGAACATAGCATTCCCTGTAGCCTAGTACAGTCTGACGCTTCCTTGCAGGGTGGCTGTTTGTGACGGGGAATGTTTTAGGGCCACCAATCCCTGTTTTCCACTTTAGCCCGCCCACCCCCGGCCACCCCCACATGAGGGAGATTGACATCCGGAAGGGGACCACCCCCATTTGACAGCAGTATTATAGTGCTTGTTAGAATCCACTGAGCTATGAAAACAGCCGTAGAACATCGAAGGCAGAACATGGCCTTCCTCTCTCCTGGAGGGGCAGCCCTGACTCTTCCTGGCATGGTGTGTTCCAGAGCACTGCCATTTTCTGTTTCAGCCAATCCGGTTCCTGTTCGCTGACTGTAATTACGTGTGTAGGTGTGTGAATTAGACGATTAAAAACTCCAAACGCGCGCACACACAGAGGCGTTGCATGTGAATGTTTAGATGTACAGAATGTACAGAATACCTAATTTAGATGAATGACCATTGAACTTGTCAGGAAAACAGAAATCGGGTATTTTACAGCCCTTTCTTTGTCTCTGCGTGTTGCCTTCATGTATTAGAAGCCGGAGGAGCTGGAAACTATGTACAGAATTGAGTGAGATCTTGGGTGTAACCTGTTACCCTGAAAAATTGGCAAGACGGAAATCACTTCTTGTTTTCTGTGTGTTCTTATGTAACCATGAACAAACTGTTCTGTTAAAAAAAATTTTTAAAAAAAGTCTTTCCCTTGCTGGGAAGAAAAATCAAACTTCAGCCTTTTTTGCGATAACTACACTGGTCGGTGTACCTTATTCATTCTTTCGAACTGCATCTGTGCGTATACTTCCTTCCCCACCCACCCACCCACCCACCTTCCCAAGTGTCAGATCGCAGATGAGAGGCTGGAATGGGAGTCCCAGCAACTTGACTTTTAGCAGTATTTTAATGATTTGGTAGATTACAGTGTGTTCAAGTATGCTGGATTCCATCAGCTCACTACTGCATTCCGCTGTCAGGAAGATTACGCCGGTCCAGATGCCCTGCTTGTATCTAATCATTTTATGGCGAAAATAGATGGGGAGAGGTTAAGGACGCAGCCTGTGAAAACAGAGCGAGCCTGGACCTCTGATTTTCCCCGAGCCCAAGTCACTCAGTAAACTGCCTTCATTTGGTGCTCGTCATTCCTTTTTTTCTTCTAACTTGACATTGTTTTTGCTCTCTTCCTTTCCTTTGCTTTAGTTCTGATCTCTTCATTCTTCTTCCTTTCCAGAACAATCGATAAAACTTGCTTTCTCATTTCGTTCTGCATCTCTGCTTACTTGCACCATCCCGTGCATCCAGTACACACTCAGGCTGAGACTTTGGACTGGAAAGGTCCATAGAGAAACTGTTTATTGTAATGTCTTGCCTGCCTCCTTTCAGTGGTTGGGTTTCCGGGGGCTTTTTTGTTTTCGCTTTGAATGGGCTGTGTATGCACTCTAGGAATTCTGGGAAGAGAATGCTAAATGTGACAGCCTTCACAGGATCTTCCGTCGTAGTTGGGAGAAGAGTGGAAAATCATGAAAGGAGCCTCAGGGGAATGCGACCAGTCCAGTAGACGTGGGATGTCCTCGTGGATCTCTGTGGCTGCGGGTTCCCTCCGAGGTGTGACAAGCGTTTGCCGGTCCCTCCCGCGTGCCACTCGTGGTCAAGAGTTCCGGGGGCCTGCAGGGCGAGCAGTGTTTCAGTGGCCTCATGGGGATCTTTGGGGCAGCTGCTGCCACAGCTGTCTCCCTCCCCGAGTCCCTCGGGGTTTCCTGAAAAACTGGCCCCTGCTAAGGGTAGGGAACCCCATGGCAATGGGAGGAGTTAATGAAAATATGGCTGAGAGCAGAACATTGTCTGGTCCAAGCTCTTCGTTCCTGCAGTTTGCGAGGAAAAATGCAGCGTAACGGGCCCCAAACCATCCTGCTTTGTTGATCTCTTTTGAATGGGGAAAGAAAATGCCACATTTTAAAGTCATTACAGCACATAGCTTGGGCATCACGTTGTTGTTGGGTTTCAGATACTTCCAGGACATGCATGAGATGCTGACGCCGCAGAGAGGCCAAAACGGACGTGTGGGAGACGGTTGTATTACGGAGACTTGGCCTCGCTTGAGCCCAGGTGTTGGGCCTAATTTGCTGCTTCTGGACTTGGTCAGCAGCTGGGGGTCCAGCTCTCACCAGCTCGAGCTGTGTGCAGACACTTCTTTACATTCCAGCCTTTGTGTTTTCTTTCATACTGGGCCGAGCACTTCATTCCATAGGCCTGTGTCCTGTCATTCCTCACTGCCCTGTTCCGACATTGCCACCCTGTCCCCCGGACTGTTGTGCCCGTCCCCAGTCCCCGCCAGCCAGCATGGCCACATCAGTTGTCTAAAGGGCGTCTGGTGGGGCCATGCGTCCTGTCAGAGCACAGGTGGTTGCCCACAGTCCTGGCACTCAGAGCTCTGCAGACACCTGTCTCCTGTCCGTCATCCCCCTTCACCCACCCTTGCCTGCCTCCTGACCCGGGTCCCAACTCACTCTGGGTAAAGCTCCAGCCCGTGAGGGAAGGAGAGTTGAACAAAGCCCCACCGCGTGGCGGAGCCGCTCCTGTGACTGCGACCCCTTGTAGCCTCCTGATCTCGCCTCGTGAGAGCTGGCTGAGGTCAAGGTGTGGTCCTTGTCTTCTGTAAAGCACTGGGCAGTTGAAGGGTCTGGGGGAGGCACAGATTCTGAGCTAAATCTTTGCAGTGTTTGGTTTCTAGTTTTTCTTGAAAAGGTACCTTCTCGAAAAGGTCAGGCTTTTAGAGCCTTCGTAAAGAAAAGTCGAATGGGATTGCGGGGGGTCATGGAGTGCCGCGGGTGCTCCCTGGGAAGTGTCTTCGCCGCTGCGTTTTGCATGAAACACGTTTTGAATATTGAAAACAGCTGAAACGTATACAATTCTCTTTGATTATCCATTTATTTATGTAAAATGTTTATATAAACAGGGTCCTCACCTGTATCCTTTTGCGTCCGCCTCTCCAACTCAGCTGGCTTTGACGAAACGTGGTAATGACCTAACTAAGCTGTGCCTGTTTATGAAGCTCAGCCCCATGGCTCCGCAATCAGATCTGGCATTTGATTTGTTCCTTCAATGTATGTTGAACACCTACTAAGTGACAGGCACCAACCACACTGTGCACCAGGGTTTCAGAACAGATATGGTGACTGCTTTTATGGCATTTACACTTGAGAGGAAAACAGATCCTAAATGATCACACAAACAAAAAATTACAAACTAGTTTAAGGTGTACGAACAGGGGATTTGATTTATTTGGGGTTAGAGCTGGTCAAGAGCACAAAATGTTTAAGCATCATATAAAAGGGCTTCATGTTGCCTGTGATGAAGGGTTGTCATACAGTTGAATGACTAACTGCTTCCTTTTAAGACTTTTAAGATTTCTGATCTCGTGTGTGTGGTGTGTAGATGTATTTGTCGTTAATACTTTCTGCTTTGCTGAATTGGGTCTGTAGACCATTTAGGGGAAGTCTGAGAAGACTTAACGAATAGGGACCATAAATGTTTTTCAAAGACATTGCAAAATTTGGTTCAGATAACTTAGTTTTCAGTGACCGCGATCCAGCCTTCCTTGATCCAGACACCGAAGGCAGACATTTCCTCAGGAGATTGGCACTGTTGCATGGGGTCTAGGTGCCATCCTGTGGGTGTCAGATGGGACCTTTAGCCTCTTCAGAACCAAGCAATGCCATATTTAAAAATGAAAAAAAAATTAACTGCAGACGGTGTAAAATGCAGTTTACATAATCCAGTGGCCTCGTCAGTTGCTACTTCTCTGGGTCCTTAGTTTCTCTGACGGTTACAGTGTAGGGCGCTATCCTTTACAGAGAGAGCTCCTTTACCAGGAGGGCTCTGGCACAACCCGCATCCCATCTGACCCAAGCAACAGCTCTATGAATTAGATGCTCTCGTTGTCACAGTGGGATTTACAGGATGAAACCGGAGCCCAGGGAGATTGCGTAAGTGGATTCAGATGCTACAGCTAGTAAGTCGTGGGGCAGAAGTCTTCTCCTTTCAAAAGCGAGTATTTTTTCTCACAATGTCACACCGCCACCGTAACTCTTCAGAGCTTGTTACTGTCCTTAGAATGAAATTTCATGTTATCTTATTTAACTTTTCTCCTGACCGGAGTCTGAGTTGTTGATTAAAAATATTTTCTTCAGTATAATCTTGTGGAATTGGTTTCATTATTTCAAAGACTTTTCGTTTATAGAAAACCAAGGTCATAATAGAGTAAGTTGTATTCTCACAGGTTGGAGGGGTCCTTCAGAAGAACTCGTTTCATCTATGCCTTTAAATTATCAGCCACAAACACAGTAATTACGTGACACAGTCTCTGGACACTAAGTATTATTATTACAGTCACTTTCCCAACAAAATGTCACTCAAGACCATTCTTTTGTTCCTTGGATCAACTGTTAATTAGTTTTTCTTCAATAGACCATCTCTTCAGCTGAGTAAATGGGTCCTCTGGTCTGGCTCAGAATTTTCTAGTGCTCAGATCCTTTCTTTAATATCACCGTTGGTCCTTTCTTTCACCTGAGTAACATCCAAAGAAATAAAATGTATTCAAACACATTCAAAATCAATGTCAATTACGTCTTGTAGCTGGATTAGAAGGAAATACCTCATGTTATCTTTTTCTTTTTTTCTCTCCTGTTAGGCTAAAATAATTTTTTCTTTTGCACCAACAAATTTCTGTCATTTTTGTTCCAAGAAATGCATGTTTAAAGAACCAATTTACTTGAGCATTCGTAGACATACTCTGATGTCTGTCTGCATTAGCTCATCTTGAGTATACTCTGGCAGTTTTGTTTATAGTTTTTGTTAATGATATTATAAATAACAGAACTCCATTTGGATAATTTGGAAAAGAGAAATATCCCATTTTGAGACTGCTCAAACATAGCCACAATCTTAATTTCGATATAGAATAGCTAATGTCTTTAGAAAGCAACAAATTCTTCAACTCAGCTCCTCAAGATGTGAGGATCAATGAGATAATGCACAGAAAGCGGATCCTGCAGCACCTGGCACGTGGGAAGGAGACAGTAAATGCTCTCCCAAACGATCCCCACGAAGCCGATGTGTGTTTATGCAGCGGTAGTCTTGGGATGCACAGCCATGCCTTTGGTTCCGTTAGGCCTGTCCTTCACGAATGCTCTCATCTTCCATCTCTCCTTGTCTCATGGTATCATCCCACAGTTACTGTGGTAGCATTAGGAAGAGGCGGTTGATATCTAGAACCACGGTTTTTAGACTGGGAGGGACATGCATAGGTGCTACGATTATATTTTGACAAGAATGGACATTTAAAAAAAATCCATCGTGAGCTTTCATCATTACCTTTAAAAGAAGGAGACAGTCTCTGTGCATTAGTACAACTGTCTTTTAACTTAATTTCCATTTTTGAAAAATCTGCATTATCCTTATTGATCTCCTTTCACAATGGACTTAGGAAACTGGACTGTCATTGCATAGGTAAACTGTGAAGGTCAAATGAAGGTCAAGACACAAGAGTTCAAATACTGTTAAGGGAAGACTGTAAACTCCCTTTTCTAGGTATTTATTCACAGGTTTATTCTGTGAGACATAAATCCATGAGCTATAGTGGATGGTGAAAATTGATGTGGACATTATCTTCATGGTCATAACCTACATTCCGTGTGCTTATATGCAGATTTCCAGTTGCCCAAAATCACTGGAAGAATGTGAATGGGATAGGTTTTAACTCACATTTCATCTGTCATTTCTCCTTGCATATTTTACCAGTGCGGGGTGAATGTAGGTGAAAGACACACATTCACGCGCAACTAATAGGTAGACTCTGCATTTGTCGAGTGACTTTAAAATCCCAAGTTGATACTCTTTATTCTCCATTTAGTACAACAAGATTGTACTAAATATAGCACTTTGTAAATAGGGCACATTCCTGTTTCTAAATTGCAATAACTGAAAGAAAGGACAGTGAAGGGAATTGTTTGGCTGACAAAATATAATCATTTTATATAGACTGGTTCTAACAGATAACAGATAATGCAAGCTCACGTTAGCGCATTTTCTCCTTTCAAAATTTTCTTTGTCATCCATGTGCCCTCATTGTTCACTCCCAAGTGAATGAGTGGAATAGAAGCGCTGGTCCTAGATGGTTTTTTAAGATCTATCCTGACACTGATAATCTGTGGAATGGGTTCTGACAAGAAAAAAAAAACAAAACAACCTAGTTTTGATCCAGACTGCTCATTCAGACCGTGGATAGCATTCAGCAAGCATGGAGGCTCCGCGAACTCAGCCACCATCTTGGAGGCTCTTGCTTGTGAATTTTTGCTTCCTTTTCTTGCTCCCATCTGGAGTATCCCCTATCTAGCCATTTCTAAAGGTTTCTTTTTGGTCGCAACTGCTGTATTATTTAAATCTCATCTACAGCACTCACTACAAGCAATGCTCAAATCTGCTTTTGTGTTTGAAAACAAAGCTTTAAAAGCAGCCAGGGGAGCCACACAGAAGAGCCGTGATTTCGTGACAATGGCCTAAATCCAAGAAATGCACTTAGAAAGAGTTTTTGTTTGTTTTAAGCAGAATTGGTTTCAGCGTGTTTGTCCATTGAAAATGGAGAATACTGAGCTCCTGTACAGATTAAAAAATCTGAAGGGAACTAGAGATTTCTGTTACAGGGAGAATTGTGTGTCCGCCATGGTACCTGATGTGTCACAATCCTATAAAACTATTAAAATGCTTTTTATAATCATACAGATGATTTGTTCTGCATATATATTATGCCCTTTCACACTGCATGTTGTTCTTAGGATTATTCTATAAATAGAGCTTTGTTGTTCCTATAGGATGTGAATGGTTAAATCTTCTGCCTTTTCTGCAATGCGTGACTATGAATAGGTGGTGGCTCATAGCACACTCTGTAGTTTGTAATCAATCAGGTAATAATGGTTTATTACACTCCCATAAGCTTCTCAGTACCGTGACAGTCTCTGTAGTAGATCAAGAGAAGTATAAGATGCCGTTATAAGCATAAATTCTATAAAATACACTCGTGATGCAAATCAAACGAGAGGGAGAGGAAGGGAGGGAGACGTACGGGGAGGGGGACGCACTTGGGTCTTTGAGGAACTTTGACGCAGGAAGGGAAAGTATTTGAATTGTATGGGAAGGGGGTCAAGGGTTATATATATCATGGGCAAGAGTGAAATGTTTACCAAGAGTGTCGATGGACTTCTCGATAGAAGCATCACAGAACATCTAGGAGGAATCAGGGTTGGAGGAGTCCCAGACCACTGACTCAGAAGAGGTGGAGGGCGCCCAGCCAGTGTGAGAAGTGAATCGTTTTTGCTCCATCAGGGCATGCCAGTCAAAGAAAGACAATTAGAAGGCTGAGAGGGCACAGGCATTAGAAACGACTTTATAATTTAGGGTAAACATCCCCAGAAGTTACAGGACTGGGGGAATTTTATATACAGTGAAGAATGAGGCCTGGAGGGGGAAAAGCAGGTCCCAAGTCCACACTCTGGAAGGAACCCCCCTCTCCCCCCCCCGCCCCCACACACCCTTGGAAGGAAGAGAGCCCAGTGGTGGATCCAGTCACCTGCTCTCAACCAAGTCCAGAGGGGTGGGGGGAGGGGAGGCTACACTAGGACATGGCAAGCAGCCCTGCCGTAGGCTCTGGCACCATCTCTAGCGCCCGGAAGCAGTCCGCCCTGATGAGAATTCTTATCTTGAAAGGCCGCAGGCCCAGCCCTGAAAGAAGAGAGGCCCCAGGCCTGTCTAGTCGGGGAGGGCACGCGGGCCCTGACTGCATGTGGTCAAGCCGCTCCCTCGCCCACTGCCGGATTCTAGTGCTCTGTGAGCGGAACGCCTCGCCAGAAGAAACAGTAATTTTTATGAACGCCTTGAAATTTTTATGAATGCCAGGTAATTACCTGGAGGAAATTTTCATTTTGCTAAATGCTAATCTCTAGAGAGAACAAGAGAAAAAAGAAAAACAAGTTAATGGCATGATAAACAACTACTCACCATAAACTCTTAGAAAGAAGCCCCAGGCAAGGCCTCGTGGGGGAGGAGTTCATTTGAGTAGGTGTTAATCCAAGAATGCTTGGCCTTTATGGGTACAGACACTAATTATATGCTCAAAGCATTGAAATATTTATTCCTCTTTTTTTCTGACGAAGTCCTTGAAGCTGGCTTTGAAGTATGAGGACCTACCTACTAACTAGGAAGATGGTTGTCAGCGTATCGTGGGCAATAAGCCTGCCACCCCAAACTCCAGCAGCATTCCTCCAGCTCATGTTTTCAGAAAGATTCATTTTAAGCTGTTGCAGCAAATAAGATTATGACATTGGTTAGGAGTCCACCACAAAGAAAAATTCTATTTAGCAAGACTAATTCAGCTTTTTACCATTAACAAGACATATGTAAAATGGAATTTTTCTTTTCTTTTTTTAGTTTAGATCTTAGATTACCTGGGAATTAAAAGGAGGTTACACAAATTGAAAATACTTTATTCCCAACCAAGTGGGAATATATTATCTGAAGGAAAGAAATCAAAATATGTTAAAAACTGCTCTTTCGGAACCCTGGAGAATTCGGCGTGCCCGGGCTAGGATTTAATATTTAAATGCAATGCTCCGTATCTCACGTGAGTGAAATCATATGGTTCTAGTCCTTTTCCTTCTGATTTATTTCACGTAGCAAGATATTCTCAAGAGTTATCCAGGTGGTTGAAAATGGCAGTATTTCATCCTTTCTATGGCTGAGTAGTAGTCCATCGTATATAGGTACCACATCTTTATCCAGTCATCCATCAGAGTACACTTAGGTTGGTTCCATATCTTTGCTTTTATAAATAATGCTGCAGTGAACATAGGGGTGTAGATGTTTTCAAATTTCTTGGGTAGAGACCCAGAAGAGGGAAGGCTGAGTCATACAGTAGCTCTCCTTAATTTTTCGAGGAGCCTCCATACTGCTTCCCATAGTTTATATTCCCACCAGCAGTGTACAAAGGTTCCTTTTCCTCCACATCCTCTCCAACACTTACTTCTCGTCTTGTTGATCATAGCCATGCTAACAGCTGTGAGATGGTAGGCTGTTGTAGTTTCGATTACGTTTCCTTTATAGCTTGAAGTTGAACATCTTCACATATTTGTTGGCCATTCGTATATCCTCTTGGAAAAAGTATCTGTTCAGGTCCTCTGTCCATTTTTTAACTGGACTGTTTGTTGAGTTTTATAAGTTCTTTATATGTTTTGGATATTAGCCCCTTATCAGAGGCAATGTTTGCAGGTATCTTCTCCCTTTTGGGTGATTGTCTTTTTGTTTTGTTGATGGTTTCTTTTGCTCTGCAGGAAGCAACAAACAAAGCAAAGCACTCATAGACACAGACAACAGTATGGTGGTTAGCAGAGGGGAAGGAGAGAGGTTTCACGGGGGTAAAGGGGTCAAACACATGGTGATGGAAGGAGACTAAACTTTGGCGAGCACACAATGCAATGTCATGTTATAGAATTGTACACTTGAAACTTACGTAATTTTATTAACGAGTGCCACCTTAATAAGTTTAATTAAAAAATAAAACTTTTTAAAAACGCAATGCACGATTTCACTTACATACAGAATCTAAGGGACGAAAAGAACAAACTAATCAAAAACAGTCCCAGAAATATAGAAGACGATCTGGTGACGGACAGAGAAGAGGGCGGTTGGGGGGCTGGGAGAATGGGGTGAAGGTTTAAAAAAGTACAAATTAGTAGTTGATAGACGGTCACGGGGATGGGGAGCACGGCATAGGGAATGCAGTCAGCATTAATGTGTTGGCTAGGTAGAGAGCCAGAGGGAAAGAGTAGTTATGGGGATCATTTTATAAATGCCTAACCTATGTATTGTGTACTTGAAACTAATAAAATAAAATTTAAAAAAATAATAATTTTTTTTTAAAAAAAATGCAGTGCAGCAGAGGATAACTGAAACAGGAGACCAGGTTAGCCTGAGCTCAGCCCCGTGATCAGATATTACGTGCTGTCTGCAGATTGTCCTATAGGCAGAATGCTTTCAGCTGCAACTGCTCTCCTGTATGCTTTCTCGATGAACAGTTTTAAAGGACTCATCGTAGTGAGTTATACTATATTTCCTTCCCACTTCGCTTCCACCGACTTTAAGAGCGCTATTTTCATGTTTCACATTGCAGAATAAAGCATTGTTTTTCAACCATCCATGAGAGCCAGTTGGGTGAGGCACGGCTTATTTCACATGGGAGAAAATGAAGCTACAGGTGGGTGGGAAGAGTCCCGAGGGCCGACGCCAGTGAACAGAACCGCCCCTAGAATACAGGTGTCAGAGCCTCGTTCACCGTCTTCCATGCACGTGGCCTCGCCACATGATGATGATGTGTTAAGGAGTCAGCTAAAATAATAAGCGTTCAGATCCTTAACCCCTGACTCTGACTCGGTGCACATCTAATACCTATTTTAAGATGGAGATCCTGTGCTTGAGTTTGTCTTTACAGCAGGCTCAACACTTTGGCCTGCTTCAGAGGCCTTTGGGGAGGTTTGAGCCATTTCATCAAGGTCGAAAGCAAATTATTAAGAGACCTTACTAAACAGGTGTCTAGGAAGTGAATGCTTTCCTTACAAGGGGAAGTGTTCTGCTAACGTAGCGACTCCTCAAGGCTGAGCCTGTTTGGAGGAGAACTCAGGTGACATGGTGACAGCACATCCCATGTGACCGCCTTCATTTCTCTTGCATCGACGATTTTAAACCTTGAAGGCACGGAGTCCAAAGAGAGAGCTTAGCTGTGTGACTACAATACGCGTGTGTAGCCCCATACTCCAGGGTCACAGCCGTCAGGACAGAGAAGGGAAGACGCAGGAATTCCACCAGCCCCACGGAAGCTTGGCCACGGCGCTTACGCGTGTCACAGTGTCGCCGTCACTGAAGGAAACGTAGCTCGGTAGGCCTCCCAAAGGCACGTGGTTGAATATCCGCAGTGTTCCCCACGTCTGACAGCATGCCTGAGTTAGAGCATAGCGCCTTAACATTGACCTATTCCGTGTTTATCTGATTAAGTTCAGGTTCCAGCCTTCGGATGCTGAAGCTTGGCTCAGAGTAGGTATGCAAAAACAGTTGACTTGGCCATAGTCCTTTTTCTTGGATCCTCTTCCTTTAGAAGCTCATCTGAAACACACATCTTTGCAATTAGAGGCTTGTGCTCAAAATGGAAGAGGAAGAAAGGTCTTTGAAGACTCCAGTTCCACTTCGTCTCAAGTCACTGAACAGCCCTGCGATCTCTGAGGTGCCCAGATTGGTTTCGCTTTCTTCTAACACCTCTCATAAGAGCTCAGCCCATGGGAACTGAGCGAACCAGAATTGGGTAGCACAGGAAGCCGCTTGCCCATCACAGTACCTTGATAATTCAAAAGGCCCTTGCCCCTCCTGAGGAGTGAGCTGTCCCTATACCAGATTTGGTCATTAGACTCAAATAATTACAGGAAAAGTATAATCCGAAGTTGTTTACATGGTCGGGTTTCTTAATGTTAGAAACTTCCCAGCCTCGGATCTGCCGCCTTTAATTTCCTCCTTGGCCACCCTTAGACTTTGCCATCCTTCTTTGTGCTTTGAGACAGAATACTTGCTACGTGTAAAGTGGGGGCTGCCTTTTACGTGTTTGCTCCCCATTTGATACCTCTGAAGTGATTTGAAATCGTTAAATGAGAAATGCTGATTTGAGATAGGCAAGCAACTCTCACAGACCTTGTGATTTATCTATAAAATCTAGGTACAGAAGCATGTAAATGTCAGCATTTAAACTGAAGGATTTTATTTATCAATTTTTATTTGAAAGCACTACTGCGTGCCAGGCACTGTGCTTGGCGTTTCTATTTCACAGTAATCGGGGATCCCACTGTAAGTTAAAGAATCATTGATGTAAGGTGTATTTCTTGACTTCTTATGAAAGAAAATGTTTTTAGAACATATTAATAGATTTTAGATTTGAATATTCACATTCTTTCGAAGTGTTACACGAGTGTGGCAGATTCTTTAAATTAAAGGATATTGGGTTTGGGTTTTTTTTTTGCTTTCAATATGGATAAAACATAAAAATGTTTAGATTTATGAAATTGGTGTTATATATAGGTCAGTGGTCTTCATTTTTGGCTACATATTAGAATCACCTGGGTAAGTCTTTCAAAACGCTGATATTCGGGTCCTGCTCTGACCAGTTAAGTCAGATTATCTGAAAGGTGGAGCCTTAATATCTTTGGGTCTTTTTGGGAGGGTGGGATGTGTGCCTCTTGCATTCTCTATGGATAATTGCCCTGAAGAACAACGTTGGTCCAGTGGCGTTGTATTCACTCAGTTGAACTACAGGAAACTGTATTCATGAGTCTGTTCAACAGACATTTTAGGGTCACCTGTGTATCAGACAGTATTCCCACACCTGGGGGAAGACTCGATCCCCCCTTCCTAGAGCTTATATTTTTTGGTTTTGACAAAAGATTACACGCCGAACCTTCTCAACGTCTGAATGTACCAGTGACGGGACCATTTTGCTCCATCAGTAGATTTAACCTCATCTTGGGCCCAGGCTGGGTGGTCGGAATCACTTCATGGTGCTTGGCTCTTTTCCTGACTTTCGTGTTATTTCTCCTCAACTACACTCAGCATTTGGATGAATTCACTGTTTCCAGCAAGTAGCCCTGTACTGTGCGCCCCTCAAAGTGTTCTGTGGTCATTTAAGCAAGAGATCATTTTTGTTTGCCTGTTACAAAGACACAAACAGTACATTGCTTTTATTTTTCTGGATCTCTAAGCTTCACAGTTAAAAAAAAAAAAAATGTTTAACAGCATGGAAGAAGTAGTAGATAAGCCAGTAATATCAATTAAAAGATAGCGAGTGATTCAGTTTATAAGGAAACCCGTCATTCAGGAATAAGAGACTTTAAATTATTCGGGTATTTTGAAATGTTCCGCTTGAAAGAGAATATAATTACCACAGTCCCTTCTGCACCCTGATACCAATATTTTATCTCTTCCCCGCTCCCAGTAACTATCTACAATCTTGATATATAGAGCATGAACACCAGAGATAAAATGCACATGGAATTAGGCAGCAGCTCTTAGCTGACCTAAATAGCAGTTCATTCATGAGATAATGTGACCTGCAGTCACAGAGCTGGAAATCTGTTGCTTGAGCTGGGGTAAACCTGGCATAGTGCAGACTCTCCAGTGCTCAGAGAATTATCTAAAATTAGACCAGGCAGAGAAGCACTGGGAAAGCTTTGCGGGCCTGGTCTCAATTCCAGGAATACGTCTTTCTCAAGATGTGTCTGTCATTTGTCACCTGGACTATCTCTGGTCATCTTTTAAAGCTCATCCTTGTTAGTACGAAGTGCTTTGATATGAAAGGAATTGAGCAGTTAAGCAGTTTATGCATTTTGAAGTTGGTCTTCCATTCAAAACTTGGGAATTGCCCTTCTGTTAAAGAGAGTTTCTCTTTGGGGATGGTTGATGCATGTTGGGATTTTGGGGTAGACACAAGTTTGACAACCCTTGCCTTTACTAGAATATCTATACCTGTCCTAGAATCTAACGTTCTGCATTGTGTTTGCAAGTGCTTATTTCCTAATCACAGTGATTCCTTTTGCAAAAATGCGAGATTATCTTTTTGTCTCTTCAGGTTTCTTCCAGTAGAATCGGAAGGTAAATTTCCTGTATTGTCGAAGGGAAATTCTTTACCACTGAAATTATCTCAGGTTCTTTTTAGAATGAGATGGTTAGAAATAAATTCAATACACAAGTTAGTTTACTGCCTGGTGGGCAGTCTGAGGTGATGGTTAGAGGATCCTGGACCATTTGAATCGTAAGAGACTATAGTAGTTGTTTCTGATGTATCGTGTCAAAATGGGGAAAGGGCAGGAAGTAGGCTTTCCTCCTCAAACCGGTATGGAAAAACGTAAAGGAAATCTGAAATCATAAGCTCAGGCTTTATTCGTTCAAATATTTACGGAGCATCAGTGAACGAGACAGATCGTCTAGGCCCTTATAGACCCCACAGTCCAATGAGGGGATAGAAAAATAGACACTAAATAAAATAAGTAGTGTATATTAGAAGGCTGTCAGTTCTGGGGGAGTGGGATGCGGTAATCGTAGAGCCGGGGAACTGGGAGCACCGCGTTGGGTGGGGGGAGGGTTGCAGCTTGAAATAAGACAGCAGAATGCGCTTCATCGGGGGGAGATGTTGAGACGAAAACAAGCAGGAGATGAGGGATTTAGCCAGGTGGCCACGTCGTGAGCAGTCCTGGCAGAGGGCACATCCAGCAGAGCTGCCCAGAGTGTGACTGGCAGGTGGAGGACGGGCCAGAGGCCAGTGTGGATGGATTCAAGAGAGCAGGGGGTCTAGGAGGTCGGGTCACAGAGGCGAAGGGGTCCAGGCCACGTAGGACCTGGTGGCTCTGGTAGGGATGTTCGCCTTACTCCAAGTGCCGTGGCAAGCCTTCAGAAGTGTTTGAGCAGAGGAGTGACTGAAATGGCTTCACTATGTGTCTTACCACCCGTCAGATGTTTGGTCATTAGTTTTTATTCTGAAATTGCATGTCTTTTCTGGAATCACACGCTCCTCCTTTCATTTTCATCTCTGAAAACTGACGATGGCTAACATGCGCTGTGCTGAGTAAGCTGCCAGTCACTGCGTGTAGACTGTACCCCTGTGACCCTTACAAGTTTAAGCAACAGATATTATCATCATCTCCATTTTACAGGTAAGAAAACAGACTTAACATGAACAACTTACGCAAGGACCTTGGGCCACATAAGAGGCAGAGTCAGTCTTCAACCCTAAGCTGTTTTCTCCAGACTCTGGTGCTTAACCACACTGGTGAAACGCTCACGAGCTCCCCACCCCATCACCCCAGACCTCCTCTGGAGCAGTTCGCTGAGTGATCAGCCTCGGCGCCCCCACCCCCAGCCCTTCTGCTCCCCAGACCTGGCTGGCTGAGGGGCCGTCAAAGGCCAGCCCAGAGGTGTGTGTGGATTGCACCACACGGTCCTCTGTGTGTGTCTGCCGGGGGGTCGGGGGCCTGTTGTTGCTTGTGTCAGAATCATCTGTGGGATTTTGTCCGATTATAATCTCCCAATTACATCAGTTTCCCGTGTGTCGGAAAGTGGGGGTTCCCGGTGGGAGCTGGGGGATACAGACCCACCTATATATGGTACACGGAGAACCCCAGTGACGCTGGGTGCCTCTCCGTTGAGGCCGCTGGTGCAGACGTTGCCGAGTTGTAAACAGAATACTCGGGGCGATGCTCTGCTTTGGTCTGCAGGAGCCGGCCTGTGGCATGAGAGAGACTCTTGCCGATGGGAAGAAGCGATAACGAGGGAGTTGAATCTGTGCCTTTCACTTCCCTCAGTTCCCCGCTACACCCAGTTATTAGTCACACAATGTCACTCTAACCTTTTTATGGCCGTTAACAACGTGTCTCATGAATTTGCTTTTGCATTCTGAAAAGAGGCACCTAAGCATCTAACAGGAATGCATGAGGTAAAGTAAATGCTAAGGACAGAGCGATATAGCCTCCCCTGAAGAGTGCATAAACGTGTGTGTGTGTGTGTGTGTGACAGGCTTAAAAACGCCGGGCTCACTTTCCATCACCGTGTTTTATGGAAACCAGCGCTGTGGTAGCCAGTGGAAATATATCTTCGAGGTGCTGGTAAAAGGCAGATCCCTCACTGGGGCCCTTTCTGATTTTGCTGAGGAAAACTTCATCACAGCCGTGTGGCATGTCTAGCACGTGGCTGTTATTACTAGACCAGAGCTGACCTCCCGCTTCCTCAGGAGAATGAAATGCTACTCAGTGCCCGTGTGGCCCATGTTCCAGTTTTAAATACGATGTCACACACGAGAAAAGGGTACAGGCTTTGGGGAAATGTGGAAAACAAAAAACCCGTGCAGGTACACCAAATCTAAATAACGATTTAAATTGGATCACGGCTTTTTAGACGCCACCACCTCGTGCCCATTGTGTCCCCAAGGGGGACACCCCGTGTTTGGGTGGTTGTAAGAGAAATAGCACACTTCCCTGGCGTGCGTCTCGGTGATGGAGTGGAGGGGTCCCAGGTTACAGTCAGGTCAGGCATGGGTTTGAATCTTTTCTTCCTGTTTATTGGTTCTGTGACCTTGGCTAAGTTATTCAATCTTCTCAATCCCAGTTTCCCATCTGGAACACGAAAATAATAGTTTGCATGATTTTGAGAATTTTAAAACAATAAGTGTAAATCACTTGACCCCCAACAGGTACTTAGTAAATCTTCCCTTCACTGTTGCTAAGGATCATGCAGTTGGCGGGGTCGGGGGGAGAATGGAAATCTAGGCCGGGGGGAAATGTTCCGAAGCAATAACAGACAATTATAGGCATTTCACACAGTGCGAAGACGAAAACAGAACTGAGTCTGGATCCATTCCCTGAGGTCCCCATGGACATCCTGCTGTGCGCCATGCTTAATTCCAGGTGTGGGGAGGGCCGTAGAGGTCAAGATCACAGTCTCTGCCCCGATGCTCTGTACGGTTTTGTGAGAGAGCAGACATTGATCACATACTCATACTAATGAGACCAATAAATGTCAGACGGGAACTGTGCTTCGCGCTACGAAAGAGGAAAGCGATATTATAAAAATGCATAATGGGGAAGTTCGACACAGTTGGGGAGATCCAGAAAACCTTCCCTGAAAAAAATAGCAACAGCATTGATAGCTTAAACGTGAGTAGGTGCCTTTAACCCTGCTGGTGTCTGTTGGACCTCGTTTTGGTTTTGGAATTTCTTTTTTGAATCGTCTCAACTGTTCTTGCAGATTGCTATTTCGAAAATGTTATCTTTCTGAGAGGTCTTCCATGGAACAAAGATAAAATTTACTTTCCTTTTAAAGCAGAAAACAGCTCCTTCTACTTTACCATTTCCACATGGTTCCGCTGGACTCTTGTAAATCTAAAATATGTCATGGGATCATACCGATCTTATATTTCCTTTGTTTTGAAACATTTTGCTATTTCATCATCTGAAAATCAGTTCATCCTTACTCATCAGTTATTCCCAACCATGCTAAAAAAAAACAAAAAAAGGACCAAAATAGTAAGACAAGCAAAGAATGATGGAATCATCTATAAATATGATACACTAGTGAAATAAATGTTCACTAATACATTATCCTTGAGTTTTCTTACTGCATCACCACAGCTCTACATCATCTTTCAGGAAGATAGAAGTCTAGAGACGTCATCTAGACTTCTTTGTACCTTTTTTAAATCTTTAATTGAACATAGTTGAACATTTAGGGGTTGATATTTCTCCCGTGACAGCAAAGAGAGAGAAATTGATGAAGACATCTCGCAATTATTACATATTCAGAAAATAAATGCAAAAAGACATATAGAAGCACTCTAGACTAAAGATGATGGTGAAATTGATTGTATAAGTGACATCACAGACTGATTCTTCAGATAAAGATATCTTAGATGAATTTTCACCAAATCTGGAATCAGTGAGTCAACAATTTCAAAAGACAAAAAAGAAATATAGTATTCCTATCCAGTTGGTCATTTTATAGGAAGTACTTCATCATTCATTGTGCATCAGAAAGCTGGATCATCCTCTTTGGCTGAAAGCACATGACAATATTCTTTCATCTCAGGATATTTATGCACCAAAAATGTACTTCACGTGGTTCATAAGTGGACAAACGTAGGTGTGTATACAAAAGTGGCTGAAAGAAACATGATACAAAAATGAAAATAATAATCATTGGATTGACTTCTCATTGATGTTTCTAAACCTGAAAACGAAAGCGTGCTGCAATTATTAAGCCAAGAAGATGACCGCCCTCTCGTCAACAAGCCTGAGCCATCAGAATGGCCAGGATTCTGTTTAGACGCTGCAGCTGCAAGAAGAACCAGAAGTAATGATAAGCTAAGGCTCATGAGAGATGTATTGGAAACCTGGACTCAACATTTGCGAGACAGATGTGTTCCAGGTTTATTCAAGATGTTTGATAAGCAGTTGCATTCGAAGCATGTTCCCCATTTGAGTTATCTGCATCTTCAAAGCCAGGACAATATGGAGTACAAAGTTGGGTTTGCTGATTAAGCTCTTATTAACATTTCTCATAAAGTTGTTTTCACTCCCCCTTTATTCTCCTGTGAATCATTCATTAAATTCATTCCCCCAAAAAGTTTAAAAATTTAAAAGGGTCCATCAGACACAGATGGTAAATAGTGATTATTTTTCTTGGAATACAGGGGGTTCAGCAGGCAAAATGTGAGGAATGAGAATTCCAGGCAGAGAGAACAGCGCCTGCCAAAGCTCTGAGGTAGGAGAGAGAATGACTTATTTCAGGAATTAATGGAAGCTCATGTGGCTGGACTATGAGAAGGATAGGAGAACAGACTGTGGACTGAAGCCGGAGAAGGGAGTGAGGGCGCACGATGCATCCTTCGTAGGCCTGTCGAGGATTTTTGTCTTAATCCCAAGAGTAAGGGAGCCACCAGGGTTATAAGCAGGACCAGCCTTGACGCACTTGCATTTCAAAGACTGAAGTTGTATTTGAGGTGATTTTCGAAGAGTCCAAAATGAGATATCAAGTAGGCAGTTGTGTGTATGGGACTGGACCTCTGGGCTGGGAAGTTTAAGTGGTGATCCATCTACATAGAGTTTAATTGAAAACCTTTAGCTGTTAAAATCTTGATAAGTGTGAAATCAGCCAGGGGAGAGAATGAAATGAGAGAATATCTAGGATGATGTCGATGTTATTTTGAGTCTGAACACCCCTCTCTCTGAATTTTAAAACAAATATTTGTAAAGAGGCAGCCCCTGCCGTGGATACGAAGACTACAGTACCCGTCTTATCCACGGTGACTGTGATCCAGACTCCCCATGGATGCCTGAAACGGTGAATAGTACCAAACCCAATGTATACTATGCCTTTTCCTATATGTACGTGCCAGTGATCAACATCCAAAACACATAAAGAACTCATACAACTTAACACCAAAATCAAACAATCCAGTTAAAAAATGAGCGGAGGACCTGAATAGATATTTCTCCCAAGAGGACATGCAGATGGCCAACAGGCATGTGAAGAGATGCTCAAGGTCACTAATCGTCAGGGAAATGCAAACAAAAAAGAAGATGTATGTATATTATACCATGGGATATTATTCATCAATAAAAAAGAATGAAATCTTGCCATTTGCTACAAAATGGATAGACCTAGAGGATATTACGCTGAGTGAAATGTGAGACAGAGAAAGACAAATACCCGTACCGTATGATATCACTTATATATAGAATCTAAAATCAAAAGTGAATAAAACAGAAACAGACCCACAGATAAGAGAATAAGCTGACTGCTGCCAAAGAGGGGAGGGAAGCGGGTAGGAATTTAAAAAAGCAATTCTTAGTTCAGTGTTTTTGTTGTCTTCATGGTTCATAGAGTTTCAGCGACTAATAAAAGGAAGCTCTATTGCACACAAAAAGAGCAAACACTGGAGACCTGAAGAACACAAATGTCATATCAAGATTTCTTTTTTGGTCATTGTGGGAGGCTCTAAAGGAAGAGGCCAGTTGTCCCCTCTCGCAGTGGAGGTGCCCAAAGACTTCCTACCGAAAGTATAATGGGAGGCTCGGGGCCACCACGTCGCTGCGGTCTGCTAGGAGTTATTAGCTCAGTGATTCAAAAATAGATGTGGGTTTTTTTTGTTCGATTTATAAATTAGACACAGTAGAAGATTAACAGCAATAACTAATCAAATCGAACAGATAAATCACATATGTAATAAGAGTTGTATGAATGTGGTCTTTCTCCCAAAGCATCTTATTGTGCTGTGCTCACCCTCCTTCCTGTGACGCTGTGAGGTGATGTAGGGCCGTGCGATGAGACAGGCGAGGTGGGTGACGTAAGCGTCGTGACACAGCACGAGGCTCCTTCTGACCTCGTGACAGTAGGTAACAAGCACTTTACGTCCTCTCTTTGGCACCGCTAAAGTCTTGCACTTTGGGGCCATTACTAAGAAAACTCAGGGTGCCCTGAACACAGGCACTGTGATCCCTCGACAGTCGATCTGGTAACTGCGGCGACCACTCAGTGACTAACAGGAGCGCAGGGAGCATGTGCAGCGTGGACGCTGGACAGGGGGCGGGATGCAGCGGGAGGGTGCGAGGTTTCAGCATGCCACTCAGAAGAGTGCGCGATTTAAACCGTATGAATTGTTTCTGGAATTTTCCATTTAATATTTTCCAACCATGTTTGATCACAAGTAACTAAAACTTCAGAAAGTAAAACCATGGGTAAGGAGGAACTGTAGTTTTCTACTCCCGTAGAGTCACAGATGGTGACTATTAGGCTTAAATGACCCTGGATTAGCGTGTATGTATCCCTCTCGTTTTGGAATAGCTCTTCGTATGATATTCATTTAGGTAAATTCTGTTTTTCCATTATAAGTCAGAAGTGCATTAACTGGGCATGGAAGCAGATGCCCCTGAAATACAGTGAAATTCATTTTAAAACATAGAAAAAATATTGAAAATAAGTAGATTAAAATATTTTTTCTAATTAGTATAATTAAATCGCACAGTATGCGAATTATATCCTTATCATATATATATGTATTATACGAATGTACTAACAAGTTATAAATTATTAGACAAATTATAGAAATATAACACATTCTACAATAAATATAATTATTAATTAATTATACTGAAATATCGATATGCCAACTCATAGCCATGACACTTCTATGTATAAAACATTTAAAAATCTCAAAAGTTAGAGTGGGGTGCTCCCCAGCCGTGTGATTCGGTACGCCTCATCAGGCTGCTCTCACTGTGGATGGAACAGCCTTACGTCGTGGCCGTTTGGTCTCAGATTACTGTAGTATTTTCCTGTACGAAGGCTTCTTCTTTGGTGGGAAGGAGACGTGGGTTAGGTCTTCTCCGTCCCCCTTTCTCATGATTTTGTCTTTTCAGATAACTTTTTCTAGGAACAACGATACATTTGTTTAACACGTAGAGACGGAAGTAGCAGCAAGGAACAAAATAGCCCAGAGAACTTTCAGGAATCTCCGCAGCGCAGATCCGCACAGGAGGTTTTCTAGCAATTTGTATGTATTGTTAAAAAAAACAAAATTCAGTGGAGTGAATGTTAAAGATCGTATCGGTTTTATTGAGCGGTTCATGAATCCCACTGCAATCCCACCTCGTAGCTACCGGGGAGCTCCAAGAGCTGCACCTAAGGAAAGACGTTTACAGGCAGAAGGCAGCAGGAACAGGGAAGCTATTCTTGGTGAAAAAGCGTTGGTATTGCAAGGTTATTTCCTTTAGGGCAGCGGTCCCTGACCTTTTTGGCACCACAGATCGATGCTCCTATGAGAACTTAATGCTTGATGATCGGAGGCGGATCTGAGGCGGTGATGCTACCGCTGGGGAGCATCGAGATACAGATGAAGCTTCGTTCGCTCGCCTGCCACTCACTTCCTGCTGTGTGGCCTGGTTCCTAACGGGCCACGGACTGGTAGGAGTCTGCAGCCTGGGGGTGGGAGACCCCTGCTTTAAGGGATGGCATGGGGTCTGTCAGGCAGATGCCCTCACTGGTGCTCATCAGACAAATCCTGATTGGTTCAAGATCCCATTTCTGGGAGAGCTGAAACTGCCATTAAGTCTCGGTTTGGTGACGTGGGCCTTAGAATAAGCAACTCCATTTTGGGCCTGTTGTCTTTCTTTTAATAGTCTCCAAGTTTAATAAGTTACTAGTTTATGACTGTTACAAGAATGGTCAAGTTTGCTGACACCTGCTAGGTATCAGTCACTGTGCCTAAACAAAACACTTTATAGGTGGACTGTTTGGTTTCAAGTGAAACAGTTTTTTGTTAGTTTTTTGTTTTATATGTTTTTATTGTACATCACACCCTTGGCCATTTTAGCCAGAATGACCCATCCGCGCCTGTGGTTTATCTTGCCCATAAAAGAAAGCCTTCAATTCCAGCTGGTGTGAAAGCCGAAGCTCAGGTCACTCCTGAGCTCTGACACTCACCCCCGCCCTTTTAAATTCTGACCGAATTAGGTTTGAACCCATTTCACCCAGTTTAGAATTCTTGGCTAAATATACCTAATTCGTATCACGGGCTCTCTCGTGCCCTTTCTGTCTTAGCCTGTGCATCGCCCAGGGTCCCTTCGAAGAAAGAACGTGTTGCTCAGGCTGGAGGAGTCAAGTCAGCTGACTCTTCAGCCGTTAACTCCCTCAGGCCAAGTTCTTCTCTGGCTCCCGGGCCTGACCATCTCCACAAATGCCGACCCCTCTGTGGGTGCTCAGAGCTCCTTGTGGGGCTGGCAGGGACTTTTCAGCCCAGCATCATGGCTTGATGGCTCTCCGTGCCCAGTCCTACTTTCACCTTTTCACAGGTGTCGCTCCCTCATTCCACCTCAGCGTCTACTCCCCAGCAGTCTCAGCCAGCATCTCCCACTATTCAAGTTAGAGCTCCCGCTCAACCCCGTCCAAGTTACTGACTCCCAGCCAGTCCCTGGCTAGGCCTGCTCTGGTGCTCACTAAACATCTGTGACCAGGCAGGTGCTTAATTATGTATAATCACTCAATAAACAGGTGCATATTGGGTAACCATTGTGTATTCATCTCTTCATAAGCATAATCACCTCTTCTAAATGTCTGAGATAAAGAAGAAATGGGGCAAACTTATATACCGTGCTTCTATTTTATATTTGATTCTACTGTGGTTTTCTGGTTAGAGATTGTCATGGCAGTAAAATGGCCTTGAGCTTCTCAGCTGCTGATCTTAAGAATACCCACCTTGCTGAAGAGGCGGGCTCTCCCTTTGGTGCAGATAAGAGAAGGTGACAGATAGAGGGGGATGGCATGGAACCCCACAAGTGTATTTTATGTTTCACATCGTTTTGCGAAGCAAAGGTATGATCCGAATCAGAATTTCTTTACAGTCATTATTTTGGCAGTTAATTTTTAAATAGTTAAGAAACTATTTTGACAATGTAATCAAATGTAAAATAAGTGAGAGAAATTAATTTTTATAAGTCATGGAATTTGGAAGCTCGGAATTCAAAAGACTGTTTTCGAGAAATTATTTCCAGCCTCTGTGCCCCAGGCTGTAGAGTTATTACCAGACTTTCAAAGATCCTTGAACACATCCAGCATTTTCTGTAGACAGAAGTATATGTACGTATACGTGTGTTGTAACATTTGTTCATTATCTATTTTGTTGCTCTTTTGATTGGTGAAATATTTTTTTGAAACGTATCACGAAATTCAAAGTAGCTTTATATTTTTTTGTGTTTTCTCAGTCATGTGATACAAGAAGTTCAACTATTATCCCATGAAGGAGGCTAACATTTGTCTAAAATATATAATCAAAAAGGTGGGAATTACTGTTCAAGGGAGTTTTTAAAAAATAGCCAGAGATCAGACATTGCTTAGCGACTTTGGCTTCTAGCCTAGTTCTCCATTCTTGGAAAGTATGTCAGCTCTTTCTCAAGTATAGTTTTCGTCATGGAAATGAATACCTCAATTCTCAAAATATCTCAGCGCTGCCTTAGGAGCAACTTGGAATTAAAGGGAAAAGTTTCCAGCCCGCATCTGTTCGCTGTTCTTTGGTTTTTCTAATTAACATTCAGCGTGAAATAAATTACCTGCTAGTCTTTGTGGCGTGCTGAAAGATCCCTCATCCCCTGCGGTCACTCTGCGAACCAGCGTTTTGGTGGCACCTGTATATGCAGAGACAAAGCACGTGATGCAAAACTACATCAGATGCAGTGGCGGTTCCAGAGACTGCAGACGGTATAAATCATGCATCACAAATCTGAATGATCCAATGAGCGTAGCTCCGTTTGAACCTCTGCCTAGGAAATCATCTGTTTTTTTTTTTTTTTTTTTTTTTTTAGTAAAGACCCACTAGATACCTTGCCTGGCTATACACACGGTGGGTTATTCATACGGTCAGATATCTAAAGAAAAACCATTTGGTCTCTAAATGAAGGTCAGTGTGAGAATTGCCTAGTATGAAGATTACATTCTCTCATACAACACCTTATTAAGGATTAAAGGTTCAGGAAGAGCGTGGAGTCCCAGCATACAGGTACAAGACAGCTGTGATCAGGAAAGGCTTTGGGAGGTGGTAACTTGACCTCAGAACCTCTCTATCAGAGTGTTCCAGTCTGTTTATAATAAGACCTATAGCAGGCTCAAAAAAAAAAAAAAAAAAACTGTTGTGTAAATAAAGTGAATTAAGGCTATGAACATAGAATTGACTCTCATGTCCAGGGTCTAAAAAGTCAATATATGTTTTCTCTTTTGTGGCAGTTCACTTTAGCATTTACTAGAAACTTGTCTTTTGGAGAATCAGATAGTTGCAGCAAAGCAGGCGACATTCATCTGCAAGGACAGAATGGGGAGAATTCTCAGGAGTGAAGAGTGACATTCATAAAGAACTCAGGCAAGCAGATACTATGAAGTTATGGTTGGAGATGTCCTAGGTGAGAAAAACTTCTGAGTATTAGAGCCAAATCTCAATGAGCTGATATCTTTCATTTACATTAACTTCTCAGAATAAACAAAAAAGTTTTTCTTTCTGTTGAAAGCATTTTTAAAATGATGCACCAATGTAATTTTTTTGTGTGAAAAAACACTGATTTCAGAATATTAGTTTCAAAATTTCACTTCCGAATTATTTTAAATAGTTCCGTTAGATTGCCGATAAACATAAAAAAAGTAGAAAGAAGTTTAAGAAAAAGTAGATGGAATATTTGTTGTCATAGATGGAGAGGGCTTGGTAGACAGACTCCATGCTTAACTAAAGCAAACTCGACTCCTGGTCGAGGAAGAATATTGGAGGATACAGATAATTTTGTATGGAGTCTCTATCTTAGAATCCTAAGTGATAGAATCCAGACTTAACAACAAGCAAAAAGGGATAGAATTTTTTTGTGGGACAGTGAAAAGCAGCAGCAGATGCTCTGAGGGTGCATTTGCATTGCAAGGAGGTAAGCTTGATGAATTATCAGCAAGAATTGGATAAATGAAGCCTGAAGGCTTTAAATGTTCACTGCCTGCTTTCATATCTGTGAACAGATCTAGACCCACAGCTACTTTTTCAACATTTGGATGTTTTCTTAGGTGAGCCTTAGAAAAATGTTTTACAAGCCAGAATTAAGTTAAACAGTGATTGATAACAAGGAAAGTTTGAGTTGGCGACGTAACAGGTAGCACCTAGCATTCCTTTTTTAAAAGAACGCTAGCTCTAGATGAAATGGTATATCGAGCCTCTCTTTTGGTGTACACTCCAATGATGTGGAGTCACTAAGAGTTTATGGGGCAAGAAGCATTGCTTGAATGGTGGGAATTATGTTTTCAGCCTCCTAAACCTGAAGACAATTTAAATTACCTGGTTCGAGCCCCACAAATCAAGGCATCGGGAGTCAGTAGTGGAATTTCAGGCTTAGAGGAGATTGACGCGAGGACAGCTTGCCTTGCCAATCGAACTTGGTTATTGATAGCATGTGGTCGTACAGAAAAAAGATCAAGGTAGCGAGAGAGGCCGTGAAAGACATATCGGGCTTGTAGATATGATCTGGCTCTGAATTCTTGCTGCCATTTGATGCTCAGTAACCTTAGGCAAGTCACTTTATTTTTCTGGGCCTCAATTTCCTCACCTATAACATGGTCATCTCCCAAGTCCTTCGCACTTTTAAAAACCTTTAACTTTGAGAGGAGTTAACATCTCCTTGGTGGTTAGAGTTCGTAGATGCCTGGGGTTATCGTTATAAATATCAGATTTTCAACGTACAGAATGGTTGTGGGAACAGCATGTGACAGAACATAACCACAGCAAGAGGCTTCTCCTTCGCTGGTTTTGTTTTGGTTAGTTCTATAATGACTATAATTGCTAATATTTCCTCTTTCTTCTTAAAGCCAAGTTCAGGTGAAGTAAGGAATTACTACCCTATAAAAAAAAATTCCTAAATAGTCCCAGGGTGTCAGTTCCCATTGGTCCAGTTTTTGAGGTGTTCTGATAAGGTTTTCATAACTTGAGGCTTGACGCCATAATTGTAATAAGCAGAACACCCAAAGTAATTAGGTCAACTTGTAGGCATTAGAAACTCCTATCTTCCGAATATGCTGCTGTGAATATATATTCTTCTGCCTCCTGGAAAATAATGCAAGTCCTCTGAACCATATCAAAATATGTATTGTTAGCTTTATTAGTAAAATTTAAAGTTGAAACCAGAAAGTCATTAGTTTCAAAGGTATTTATTGCTGAGTATGTTAAAGAGTCTCATGCCCTCTGAGATATATTGAAATACAGGGTAAGCCTCTTGACAGATGAATTATGAACAATTCATTGTATTGTCTTAACTATACAATACACATCGATGTAAAGTTAATTTTAGTTTTATGGACTCTAGTGCCGTAGTTCTAAAAATTGTTGTGTGAGTAGAAGAAAAATATAGAGGAGTCTGATTTTCAAACTGTTACATCAGGATTGAGATATCAATAATACTTATGAAAGCATATGAGGAGTTTAGCAATTAAAGCCTCAAATAATCCTTGAGAAACGCATACCACAGGGAGTGAAAAATACAAATTAGCAGTTGGGAAATAACCTGCTTAGGTAGGCTAGAAGAGACCATTTTCTTCTAGTTCAAGGTCACTCCCTCTTACAGTATTTTATGCTTCATCCATTTGAGTTTTGAATGCATTCCCTTGGAGCCAATTTCCCAGCCTAATAGCTAGAAGTATTTGGACACTCAGCCTAAATTTCCTTCTAATTTCATCTTTCAGTTTCTACGTAATTGCTCTTCCTCGTACCATCCGAAAAGGAGTTTGTGGGGAATCAGAGTTCAACAACGTTCCTCTCTTGGGTGCTACAGATTTAATCTTTCATAAATGTACGCTTTGCTCAGAGAAAATGATTACCAAGGGAATGGATTCACCGCTTTTCTGGAGTTGTACAGGATTCGACTGGAAGAGAGAAATTCCCTAACTGTATTTTTCGTTGGCTTCACTTTAGGACTCGACCCATTTTCTAGTCACCAGTTTCGTTTATTTTGAACCTTCTTCCTCTCCGAATCTTCCAAAATCTGTCTCTACTCGCTACAGATTTACTACTCAGAAATGTTACACACCCCTGAAAAGCGTGAATGAATATTTCTGTCAGATCACAAAAGCGTGGATGGCTCCTCTCTTCATGCACCACCTGCAGAAAACAGAAAAATAATCCAGGGCGGCAGTTCTGTATTCCGTCGCCTCGTGGGCAGTGTTGACCTAGGCAGGAGCGGTGTCAGCTTTTGGACGCTCAGTAGGGAAGATGTGAGAGTGAGGCCGCTGTTGGCAGTGTCCATCTCTTTCAGAGAATCACATGACTCCCGTCTTCAGCATAAATGTGGTACGATTGAAGAATTAAGGAAGCAAACACTTTTGGACCCAAAGAGATTTGTTTTACAATTGATTAATTCGCTCGAGCAGATCGCTTTCTCCTTTTAACTGTTATTTGTATTCCCCGTGTACAAATGGAGGTGTGACCGCGCTGAGTGTTCGTTACGTACTGAGTGTGTAAATCCATCCTCCTCTCTTTTACCTCCCTGCCCTCGCTCGCTACGGTTTTAAGCATAGTCTGCATTTATTGGCCTTGACATAAAAATGAAAATATTCTTAAATTTGCTCGGAGGGATGGGGAAGGGAGGGGCATCTGAGAAACATGTGAATTTCATAAGCTTTTAGAATCTACTTGGAATAAAGTCCTATCACCTACACGATCTCTTGTTCCATAATTTCTTCATATTCCTTATGCAACGGAATATGTTCCAACCTCGGTTTTAGCATATGCCCAGCTTTTGGGGGTTGATGTACAGCTGTCACCTCAACAAAAATGTGGAGGAAATGCTGATACATGGAATTTAGCTATTTAAGATAGAAAGAGAAGTTGTCATTCAGCCCTCTCTGTTAGGTCAGCTTCTGCTGTCATCTGATTGCGTCACTGTGTATGATCAGAATTACCACAGTACAATGCAAAGCACAAAATCATTTAGCAATAAAAATACATATATGTAACTTTTGAGATCTGTTAGTTGCTAATGAACCATTCATACCAGTCCTAACACTAGGAAAAAAACCGAATCTGACTGTATAATTAATCAACATTATAAACCACCATCGATTGCTCCCTGGTTTGTACATGCTCCAGCCATATTTATGAGAGTTAGTAAGGTAGAATGGAGTTTTGCCCTTGGCAGACACCAGTTCAAATGCTGGCTTTGCTACTAATGTCACCTTAAGCAAGTCATTTAACTTCTCACAGCTTTAATTTCTTTATCTAAAAAAAAAATGGAATTAATACAGGGTGATTATGAAAACTGAAGTGGAGTAATGTATAAATGATCCAAGTAGGGACCCAAAAAATGTTGCCTTTGCTTTTTCTCTCTCCGTCTAAGTAAATCTATACATTTACAAGTCTTCTGCCATCATTAATGGATTATTTCTCAGTGAGTGCCTGGTAACTGGTCCACCCCGATTGCTCAGTAAATGTTCATGGACTGAATGAGTGGATGATTACATACATTTAGGGAGATGCGACTGTTATTATCTCCTCTATTAGAGAGAGAAGGCAGAATTTGCAGTTCACCAGAGTTTACCCAGAAAATGGACTCACTGCCTCTGTGGGCATCCAGAAATGGACAGACTTGGTAACTTTCAGGCAAAGGCAGTATTAGACTTGAAAGTTTCTGTATGTGTTAATCTTTACCTTCCTCCCTATCAAACACTTGTTTTGTGAGACAATAGTTGGTGCGTGGCCCCAAGTCAGGTATGGAAGGGACTTTTCACTGTGTGTTGTCCGGAGAGATATTCATCACTGTGCTTAATTTTGAACATCTGTAGTAGGGAGAAGAAGGTGCTCCTCTGGAGGTGGAGGAACATGGTGGACAGCCTTGGCTGGGAAAGTTTAATTTAAATCAGAGTCCTGATATTCACCTAGTGAGAAAGAAATTGTATGAACTGTGATTTGAGCCACGTCAGTTGTCATTTGAATTAAGTCTAGCTGCTGCCAGTTCCTGGTGGTGGACAGCCTACAGCTGTCCATTTCAGCATCTTCCCATTTTTTGGATTCTTAAGTTGGCTTCGTTAGATGCATTTGTTGGATATTTATTGTTTGTCGACTTTCTGAAATGTTTCTTGAGCATCCATTTCATAGAAATCAGACTTTCAAAAGTTAAAATTATTCTTTAAATGAAAAGGTACTTGGGAAGAGGGGGCAACCTCAATCTTATAATAAATTCTTTGGTAAAGTGAAGAATTACTAATATACCATCTTTTTAACAGATAAGAGTTTTTACATAGCAGGATCAGCTAGAAAGTAACATAATTTGAAGAAGCTAATTTTTACTGAGTGATATCCCATTGACTATTTTTGCAAAAAGACCAACAGGGGAAAGGAAAAAGACATCTTGAGGGTAGGCATCTCAATCTCAGTATCATAATTGAAGGAGTACCTCTTGAAAATTCAAGTTCAACTAGCATCCAGGTTCATTTTTTTTATATTCTGTGTCAATCTAAGTCACACCTGGGACAGTTCACATTTTAAAAACTGTCTGAAGGATGTTCGGACAAGAGCATTTACATTCCTGATAGAATTTCTTCCCAGGAAAGATGAAATTCTACTGGAGGACCCTGCTTCACTGTTTTGGCACTGTGGGTTCAGATACCAGCCAGAACCTGGGAGGGCTGAGTTGGGAAAAAAATAAGGAAATGTATTAAACTGACACGTTGGAATCTCTAAAAAGGTTCTCATGGGGGATTCATTTAGGAATAGATGAAAATTTGGACAAAGGTATGTGGGTTGATTTGTTTTGTTTTTCCCTGAAGGGCTGACAGTTCTCTTGCCCAGTGTGGTCAGTGAGTATTGCTGAAGGGTTTCCAGTGCGTTTTAGCCGGGCATCCTTGTTATTCTGAGAAAAGAGAAGCTTTGGGGCCACATTGGGCATTTACTGATGCGTTTCCCTGGATTCGTACTTCCCATTATTTCAGTGCTTTCTTTCATATATTTTTTAGCTCATGGAGGAAAAAAAAAAAAAATGAAAAACAAAACAAGCTTTATTCTGCGACCAGTCGCATATTACCCTGACCTACTTTGCTTTCCCTGGAGGGCTTTTCAAATCTGCCTGTGACTCTGGCCAGGTTGTCACAGAATGGTCAGCGTTCCTGCGGGCTGCGGGATGCGGGCTGGGGCTCTGGGGCGCTTCTGCTCAGAGCCACAGTTCTGTGCAGGGGAGGAGTCAGAGAGGCGACACAGTTGTTTAGACTCCAGTCCTGTCTACCTCCTCCTCCTCCTTCCCACCCCCACTCAACCCCGGTGCTTTCTTCAGAATTCAGAACCAGTTATCCCCCAAAAAGCACACCCCAAACTAATATCCAGCCTTTAGCCCCTTCCAACAGAGGACCCTAAAGAAAATCTCCCAGTCGCAGCCAACGGGGGAGAGTTCCCGCCTCCGCTGAAATAATGGGAGGGATGAGCCCCGTGTCCTGGCCACACCCCTCCACGGATGAGACAGCCAGCCTCTTCCCTCCGTGTCTTCTAGATTCCAGATCACTCAGCTATATACTGAACCACAAAGTATCGGTGGCTGAAGTGGGCAAGGCCGTGGCCCGGTTTCTCTGTGGAGTGGAAAACACGGCGGCCTGGGGTCAGAAAACTTGGGTCCTGGGTTGCACCTCACCCTGGGCAGCCGAGTCACTGTGTGTCCGTCACTCCTGCCTGGCGCTCTCTTCTCTCGTCTGTAAAATGCAGGGATCACTGTGATGAGCTCCGAGATCCCGTCCAGTTCTAAAAGTGCTGCTATTTTCTGATCTCCCACGTCTAGAGCCAGTATTTCACATTTCCACCTGTACGCTGAAAATGAAATTCTTCTCACTCGAGCGTGAAGCACGTGGCGGTGTGAGCAGTGCCTTCCACGGCTTGTGACTTGGTTGTCTCATCCACGAAGGGTGTTTGTTGTGGAAGCAAAACTTGCAAGCAAATACGTCAGAGTTTAGCCAGACGGTATGTGTTGAACGGCCCCTTCGCTAGATGTTATGAACTCACTAGTGCCTTAATATTATTTAGAACAGGATTTCACATCATACTAAAGTCTCCAAATCGATGCCAGATAAAGAATTCCATTTTTTTCTTACACAAGAAAAAAAAATGTTTCTGTTCTCCCTTCACAGAAGAGTCACCTGTGAGGCTGGATCTCAACCCCGGGTGCCACCCCCATGTGCGTTATTTCCTTTGGCTGTGATTTTTATTCCATCCTGACTGTCAGTGAGGTCAGAGGTCATAATGACCCTTCTGTTCCTACTACAGAATCTGTTGACAGCTGACATCTCTGTTGGGAAAATAAAACTAGCTGGTGAAAGGCCTGTTATCATTTTGACAGATGCCCATTATTGGGGTCTGTGCCCACTGGCAGATTCCTGATAATAGGAAACAAGTAGGTTTTTCACCTTCTTGATACACTCGCGAATGGCTCATAGGAACCCTGAACTAAAATGTAATTGAATTTAAATAACGGAAGTGGAGAAGCCAGTGGAGACCAGTCCTAAGGGTAGTTTGGTGACTGTCGTTTGTATTTCTTTATGTCGTCGACATGAGTGACAAAGTGCCACATAACCAACTGTGAGTGATGGACACCTCGAGTTTTCGTGTAAGCTCTTACTGAGGTGGCGTCCTGTACCCTCGCTCCAAAACCTCAGCTCAGCCCTCTGCTTTTTCCAGCTTCTCCTTTCCATTTGCCCAATTCCGCTTTTCCTGCAGCGGATCAGAAATGCATTTGTCACCTGACCCTTCCAGCCAAGTTTATTGGTTAAGTGCAAGGGCCCTGGAGTCCGACAGCTGACACTGGACTCTCGGTCCCACCACTTACTCGTGCAAGCCACTTAACTTCTCTGTAGCTCAGTTTCATCTTGATAATGTGCGTGAGTTACGCTTCTCCCATTTCGTGATGGGATTAAGTCAGAGAACGGCTGGAGAGCGCTCCGAGACAGAGCCCGTCAGGCGCAGCCACGTCTTCACTGCATGCTTCCCATCGCCAGTCCCAGCAACCACAGTACACCCTGCTTGAGACTTTACTTACCAGACTCTCTCAATCTAACGGGCTGAACCCCATGATCAAGGTTTCAGGACAGGTACCGGCCCCCTGTGACGATCCACTCTGTGCTGGTTGTCAATGGTCTGAGCCAATAATTTTTTGACAAAGAAAAGAAACTGCCTTCCAAAATAGAGAACAGTCCACTTTCTCATTCTCTAACTGGATATAACCCCAATAAGAGGAATCATTTAATTCTACAGTTGACTTTGAGCAACAGCTTCGTGGATGGTGTGTGCAAGGAACTGTGGGGGAAACAGGTATTAAGGAAACATAGCCTTGTGTTTTTGGTCTCCTTGGACAGAGAGAGGCATACACAGACTCGCCATCGGCTATGTCTTTGGGTAAATATGGAATAGAGATGGCCTATATGCTTATTGGCTCTTACCGGACTGAATGAAGTACGTCAGCACACAAGTAAGGCTTTGGGTTGCCGAGAAGGGAGAAGTGAATTTTATTTGGAAAGGTCGAAGATAAAAACTTAGAATTTGACTTGGGCCTAAGAAAGACAGTGTGTGTGTGCCGGCAGAATCAATAGTAGGGTTGGGAAGACAGAAATGAAGAAGTCACACTCTTGAATTCACAGTGGTATAATTCCCATGCAGTAATTTCTTTTTTAATAATGGAGAAGATATTGCTGAAAATACTAGCCCATTTGCTGTGATACAGGTGGTAATCTCAGACTCTACCTGATAATTAACAGGTCTCAGGGAGAAGGATAACAGGGAAAGATACACACACACACACACACACACATATTATTTTCTAAGTTCTGTCAAGAGAATGTAAAATTATGGTCAGGGGGTATAAACCCCTTCCCCAGGAGTTCATTATCTTCTAACTGCCAAGGTCATCAGTGTATGTGCTCTTAAACAAACCCAGTGACCTCTAAATGTCGTCATGGAAATGCAGGCACCAGCACATCCTCTCGGGAGGCTTTGCTCTTCCTGCCTCTTGCAAAGTATGTTTCTCAAGGCTTCGACTTTTTAAAGTTTCTACGAGTCGATGCTCACATCTTAATTAGCTGGCAACGCAGGATCTTCTAAATATTCACACGTACCTTTGTTAGGATTTTGTTCCATTCATATAAAATTTCAGGCATGTAGAATTGATTTTACGTTCACTCCTGATGCTGTTCCTCCCCCTAAATTAACAAAGTCAGGTATAACGTAAACGTTTGTGTCATAGAAGACATTTGAGATCATTTTCCACTTTCGTGTTTTATGGATAGGAAAAATAGAGCCAAAGATATAAAGTGCCTTGACCAGTATCATACCTAGTTGGTTAGGGACTGACCTGGGTCTGGAAGCCAGGCCTTTTAACTCCTGATCTGGGGTACATCCATTATACCCGCATTCTGTCCATTGGAAAAAACTGGGAACCTAACAGGCTTGGATCACTGTACTAGAACACCATGAATGAGGAGTCCAGGGGATTTCAGTACATTTCTACTGATGTGTGATTATTTAAAAATAATAACAATAGCTAACATTCATTCATACGGTTTTCCTAAGCACCTGTGCACGTGTTAATTTACTTAATCCATCACAAGGGCCTTGTGATTCAGCGCTGTTATTTTCTGCAGCTTACGATGGGCCATTGAGGGGACACAGGTTTTATGTGGGGGGAGGGCAGTCTGGCTCAAGTCTTTGCTCTCCCAGCACTTGATCTTGCTTCCCCCGGATGGGATCTGGTGATCGAGAGCTTTTCGTCCCTCCCTCCCAGCCGCCCTGCGTCAGAAGCAGTATTTGTAATTTCATATTAACTAGAGTTGGTACAGTACTGAAGTTTCATTTGCCTCCTGGATCACTGTTCTCTGTCCAGAGATGCATTGTATACAGAAGGGCCCCAAATTCAGAACGAAGCTGCATCTGCGTGGTGGCCGTGGTTTTGCCACCTAGGACATCTGCATAGCTGCAGGGCAGTTCCAAGGAGGAGAAGGCAGCCCCTTCCTGGGTCCGCAAGCGATTGAAACTCCCCTGGCATTTACATCTAGGCAGAATCTTGACTTTGGGACAGGATTCATAACCACTTAACGATAACCCTTAACCATTATTACTTGTTTCTGCACCCTGCGCCATGGAGGGTGTAAGCTGGACACTCCCTTTGTGGGTCTGAAGCGGGATGGGGACTAGACTCCAGCATCGACACATAAAATAGCGTCACTGGGAGAGGAGGCACTGAGCAATCCGAAATATTTGATAATGTCAAAAACGTTTTTTTTTCCTCTTCCACAATTAATCCATGTCTCCATTTGCATTTGTTAAAAAAAAACAAAAACTGACAGCACCAACACCACAACAAGAGAAATGCACAGCCCGAGCAATAAATCTCCCGAGGCATTCAGCGAGTGCCACAGGGCTCATTAATCTTGATTATTTCCCGTAATAGATAACTTCACAAATCAGCTATTATTCCTAATCACGCACATAAAGATAAAGGACGGATAATAGCTTCCTGCATGGCGAGACCAAAATAAAATTTCAGTTAAAATATATTTCTGCAAATTCAGTTAAAAATATACTTCTGCCTTCTTAAAGGAGCAGGAGGAGTTGGGAGAGCAACCACCCAAAGAGAATGTGATCCTTGAGGATTGGATTTTTTTTTTTTTTTGAAGAATTCAGTAATGTCCCAGTGCCTGTGTGGCTGGCAGGCTTGTGTCACCATGTCAGCGTGAGGTGGCTTTGAGAGACTTCGGGTGACAGGAGACAACAGAACTGTGCAGGTCTAGTCTCTACACGGAGTTTAAGGAGAATAACCCGGAGCAGAGAGAAAGCACAGGGCCGACAGGGCTGTCTGGTATTGACAAAGTGGGCATTTGGATTTCAGAAGTTGTACTGGGTTTGGTGAATTCACTTACCTTCACCGGGTGGGCAACTACATAGGAATAGTCTGCAGGTACCAGCTGCCAGACGGAACGAACTACAGTGAAAGGGTTTATAGGCGATGAGAGATGTGTTTGCCCCGTACGTGGGTGGATAGTGTATGGATGGATGATAGCATGTTTTTTGAACATGCGACACTAGGTTATCTTAAGCCTAAAAGCTCCCACAGCTCTTTGGCAAGGGGCAAAAACATGCATCGAATTGAGTGCAGGAAGTAGTGGTAGGTAAAGTTACTCAGGTGGAGGAAATGAGCAACCAACCTGCGCTCCTGAGTTCTGGCTTTCTGGAGCCGCTGCAGTCAATGAGGGAAAGGCTTTGTTCTCACACAACAGTCCGTCGCCCCGTCCTTCTCTGTTGTCAAATGCCAGGGCATTGCAGCAGGGCCTGGAGCGAGATGCGCCACGTTTGTGATGGGATTCGACTGCATTTTCTTTAGTCAGCAGGAATAGTCGACCTATCACAACCACACATGCCCACAGAAACAGAGTCTGGCAAGGCAGGTCTTTTTAAGACAAGTTCATTACCAGCTAGTGCCAGCAGACCTCTCTTCTTTCAGGCACCCCTTCTCCAGGCTCCTACCATTAAACTTTCACTCCAAACTTCTCCTTTTACCGAAAGCGAAGTACTTCTACTTTCCCAGACCTTCCAAAGGAGGAAGTGGAGGTGGTCTTGCCCATGGCCTTGGATATAGTTTGCATTTATTAAATGTTAAGGCAGAAGTATTTCCATACCGGGTGATTAAAATGTTTTTCCCGCCAAAGAAGTTAGTGTTTCTGGTATATTCTCCGCAGTAACAGGAAAACTGAACATCCTTCATGGGCACATCAGTGGCCTAGGCACTGGAGATAGAGAGGCGTCCAAGACATGATCTGTGCTCTTAGTGAATCTGGCAGCCCGCAGAGGAGACAAGCTGCAGAAACCAGTGTCCGTTCAAGAGAAGAGGTCAGGCGGGCCCGACGAAGGGAATGGAGTGCCCAGTGCATCCGGGAGGCGGAGCTGTGCGCCCGAGGCAGTGCTTCGTTATGCCCGTGGCTGTGAAGGGGAAGGTCACTTGAGGCAGAGCGAACAACCTGAGCAAGGCAAAGCCATGGGAAAATCTGGGCCATCTCTAGAGAAGGGTGACTAACAGCTGGGTTGGAACGGGTGGTGTAAAGTGGGATATAAGGCAGAGAGCGTGAATTTGGGCCACGTTATGGAGGACTTTGTTCCACAGACATTGTAGATTTTATTAAAGGGTTAATAGTAGAGGAATGACCTGTGGTTTAGAAAGGTTAATTCAGCAGCATACAGAAAGGGTTAGAGAAGGCAGAGCACAGAAACAGAGCCAGCATGCACATCGCTGCCCACCTGGACTCGTAGAATGGTTACCTGCCTTAGCCGTGTGAGTGGATAGACGACAGATGCCTCAGGTGGCATGGGGAGCCAGGCAGAGTCGGTGGTTTTGTTGGGTGTAGTGGTTTTCCTTTGCTATACAACAAATCATCCCCGACTTTGGGGCAGAAAACAGCCACCACATCATCATGGAATCTGCGGGTCAGGAATTTGAACAGAGTGCAGTGAGGAGGGCTTGTCTCTGCACCATGGGGTCTGGGCCTCATCTAGACAGACTGAAATGGCTGGGGCAGCTCAAGGCTGGGGACTGGAATCAGCCTCTTCATTCACATGTCCGTGTCAAAGATAAACAGTGCCGGTTAAAGAGGTCAGGACAGATTTTAATCAATAATACACCATTGCAATAGGGAGAGAGTCCAGTGTGAACTGAAGTCAGCTCTCATTTGTACAGAGGCGAGTGGGTCGTTTAAAGGGAGAAGGAGGGAACAAGGAGCCGCTCACAGAGTCAGAGAAGGAGGAAGGAAGGTTGGGTCCACAGGAAGCCCATGTGGTTTGCTACCTGGAGCTTATGGAAGTTAGACTCCTGACCTTGACAGAGACCCTGCCTTCAGGCGTTGCCTAGAATGAAAGGTAAACACTCTGGCAGCCTTATGCTTCACCAGGCAGGTGCTTTGAGCGGGGCAGGATCCTCCTAGGGATGGGGCTGTTAGAAACTGTGTTAGCGTTTGCTCAAGTCCTCACAGGCCAGGGGAATGCCTGCTGGAGAAAGGGCTCAGAGCGTGGCGAGAGTTTGCTCCAGGAGGGGGAGGGGGAGGGGATTTCCAGAATCCGGGCTCAGCTGGACCTGGCGACTGGAGCACATGCTCGCCGACCCCCACCGCAAGCAGCATGGCCGCTGGGTGTCCACAGACAGTCCTGAAGAGGGGGCCTTCTGCTAGGACCAGGTAGGAATGGCAGGGTTCTCCGACCCAGCCTCCAAGGGCACCCAGTGCCCCTCCTTCCACATTCTGCTGGTTACAAGAGAGTCGTCACAGCCAGGCCAGATCCAGGGGAGAGAACGGGGCTCCCACTCCCGAAGGGGTGGTGGCCGGCCACGTCGCAGAGGAGCATGTGGGACGGGGGGGTGACTATTGCAGCCAACTTTGGGAAACAGGGTCTGCCATGGCAGAGGTTGGCAGTTGGCAGCAGCAAAGATGAGCAATTCCGTTTTGCACGGGCTGAGTTTGAGGTGCCCGTAGGACTTCAGAGGTAAAAGGGCATAGTAACCGCAAATAGAGGAATCGCGTTCCCGTCTAGCGGCAGCGAAGAATTTCCAGGAAGAGTGTGCGCTGAGAAGAAGGTCGAGGATAAACCCAGCTCCTTCAGGCAGCCCTACGTCAAGGGCAAGAGGAAGAGCCCAAGACAGGGCAGTGCACTTGAGGACATAGTCCTGGACGCCGAACGGAGGGAGAGTCGGGAAAAGGAGTGGTAACGTGTGATTTAAAGTGGTTTCTGTGGCTGGCGGAGGCAGAAGCCAGATGGCGACAGCTTAAGGCGTGAGGTGACAATGAAAAAGCGGAAGCGGCGAGAAGTGGCCCGCGGAGCATTTCGACTCCGATGAACAGACCCGGCGACTGAAAGAGAAGATTTGTATGTCTGTGGATATTTAAAGGAAGAAACAGCATTTCTTTTCCAGAGCGAGGCAGTTATTCTTCATGATCTTTGGAGAGGACAGGAAAAATCTCTTTTCAAATTTCTCCCTCCCA
>NW_024344378.1:6476004-6481809 GCF_902729225.1 Pteropus medius
AAACGAATTTACGTTTGTTCTGGCATTTAATAGTTTAAGAAGAAATGTCTTACAGGTTACAATATTCAAACATTTTAAGAGTCACCTGAGGGAAAAAAAAACAGACAATTGATGTGTAATTCAGAAATGTAGGAACTGACTCTAGGACGTCTGCCTGCCCCGGTCCCCAAATTCAGGTTCCACCATTTTCACAAGCTGCTGTTGAGTCAGTGCACCGGAGGGCATGAAGTGAAATCGTTTGTCTCTCAGGGGATGGCGGGGGAGGCAGCTGTCCCCTCGAGGGACCTCTTCAGCAGAGGAAAGAAGACTTTCGTGAGAAACATGGCCTCCTTTATGGAAGTTAATCAACCTCTTGGGGCCTTGAGAGAAGACTGACCCACATGCCCCGGACCTAGAAGAAATGAGGCCATGGACACGTGAGACAGCCCCTCAGAGAGAATTAATGTCCTCTGCCTTTCCTTTTTAATGCCTTTCCTAGCTTTTTTGTAAGGAGCTAAGCTATACTGGCAAGGAAATGTTAAAATGTAGGTTTCTACAGTCAAATGAGCGTGTTCTCTGCTGATTGGCCAGCAGTAGGAGGAAAGGCAAATCAAAGATGGACAAAAACCCAAGAAAGATTTCTTTCCCCAGCAGCCTACTAGTTTCTGAACTCATGTTGTAAAATTTAGCCCATAGAAATATTTAACCCATAGAAAAGTAGGGAAAAGTAAGCAGTAAAATTCTCTAAAGTGACTAAACTTTGTCAAAACTTTCTCAGAGTTAAAAATGTAACTCTCAAATGCGGAACACATGTGTGCCAGATTTAGTTAACAGAAAGGAAACCTTATAGATGGTGATTGATGCAGACTTCAAGAACATTTGAGGAACTGAGTATTATAGGCATTTAGGAAAGAATATGACAATAAAATTTCTCGACTTTATATGTATATAACTGATTAATGTCCTAGTAAGTAATAAAACCATAACCTTTAAGGTACTCTTTTTCAACTGGACATAAGTCTGTAAGCTAGCCTGTAACTTTACTCAAATGCTAGTAAAATCAGACACAGGTACATTCTAGAGAGTCAAATAATCTTTGGACAGGCCTGTTAAACAGTGACCCACTATGACAACGTAAGGACCTGCCATCCTACATTCCACCTGTCTTATCTGTAGTTTCAGGTCATTTTTCTTACCACCACAGAAAGTTCAAGTTTTTTGTTTCCTTCAGCTTTTTTAAAAGTTTAAAGAAATTTGGACATGGTTCCATAGTGGAGCGGTTAGCATGTCTGCTTTACACACAGAAGGTCCTGGGTTCACGCCCCAGTGGAGCTACGGTCCATGGTCTACGGCCATGCCACCCTGAACAAGCCCGATGTCTGATCTCGGAAGCTAAGCAGGGTCGGGCCTGGTTAGTACTTGGATGGGAGACCACCTAGGAAGACAAGTGCTGTAGGCATAGATGGATGGATGGATGGATGGATGATATAGATAGATAGATAGATAGATAGATAGATAGATAGATAGATAGTTTTAAGACATTTAATACAACTGTCAGTTTCCTTGATTAGAATGGGAGTGGTGACCATAACAGAGCTAGGCTCTTGCAGGAGCGTCTTGTAGATACCCCATCCTCCTTGTGCACCCTAATTTCAGGCCGAGGCATCTTGAAGTGATGAGTGTTCATTCAGCCTCATAACTGAGCGAATATCCGTCGGCATGTGGGACCGATATCGTACTTTGTAGCATCTCTGAATCTGCACGTTCACTTTGCTTTGCACTTCTCAATTAAAGAGGAGGGGCACAGCCTGCGTTTCGGATGCTGCCCAGTGCACTCCACCCCTCCCAGCATGTGTGTCGGGAGGCCGGGCCTCATGGTTGGCATCAGTCTTAATTTCCTATTCTGTCATGGAATTAGCATGCCAGTAGATGCAAAATGATGCGGCCACTTGTCATCGTCTCCTCTAGCTTTTTTTTTTTTTTTTTTTTTTGTATTGTTGGTCTGTTGACTTCCTTGACAGAAGGAGTTAATGCTGCCGTCAGTCATTTTGTGGGACACTTGGCCTATTCTCTCATCAGAGGGGAAGAGTTTGGTATTTGTAAATCAGTTAACATGCGGATTCCAGCGGACCACACGCAGGATGGGCGCTTAGTCCTGAGAGGCCTGACAGGCAGAGTTGTGTTTACCTCCAGATACCTCTGTCCTCCCCAGGGGTACTCTGAAATCCAAACCTGCATCAGGTAGAACTTACAGCAGTATTTAAAGTAACTGTGTGCCATGCAGACTAGGAATCTGGAGCGGGAAAGACCAACATCTATAATGCATATCCCAGCTTTATAATTTTGAGAAGTCCCTACCTTAAGGTCATCGAATTGGGCACCACAGTGAAGCTGTTCCAATTCATCAAGCAAACTTTTAAACGCACCGATACTAATAATAATCTGCATTTATAAAAACAATCGAGCAATTTCGAATTTACCAGGGGACAGCTCTTTTACGTGCATATCCAGGCCCTTTTTTTTCCAACCGAATTAGCGAGTCTATTCAGTTAACGTGGACCAGACTGTCAATGTGATCACTTATTTCTTGATCTCTGTTTTACAGCTAGAACCCCCCCAGGGTGGCTGATTAATAAGGTCACCTGTGTTATAATTATGATAGCCTCAGACTGTATCTCTACCACTCTGACTAAATTAACTCTTCTGAGGTTGAGTCAGTATTTTCCATCATTGTCATGGGCAATTAGTAGCCACTTACAATTGGTTACAGTTCATTTCTGCTAATGGTATTAGGCGAGATCCTATCGGCCACATGATGTTCCACGTGAGTTCTCGTGTCCAAATGGTGGGTTGGAAGCCATTCCGCTTTTCAGGCCAGTTTGGAACACTGTGTTTCATAGATTCCAATGCTTTATTTGCACTTATGGTTATGAAAACGTGTCTTTATGGCAAATTAACTTGCTGGAGAGACCTAGCTTCCTGACTGAATTAAATTGAGAGCAGTAACTTCATTCTAAGTACATAACAATGACAAGAACTGCGAGTCATTTTAGAAATTTGAGAATCTGGGTTATTTTTCTAAAATGCCATCATTTTGGGGAAAAAAGCATGTGAGAATCAGCTGTCTTTTATCCAGATTCTAGTTACTAAGCCGTGCCGTCCATTTATGGGCAAAGAGATGCATTGTTTTTTGTTTTTTGTTTTTTTTTTTAAATCACCTTGTCTGCCTCTTCCTCATTCTTATTATAATGAATTTGGGAATGTTTAGTAGATCAGGTGACTTGAAATGGTTGAATGTTTTCCAACCTTCTAATACTGAAGTGGTTGACAGTAAAGCTTCCATAGCAACCAGCCTTTTCCTGAAAACATTTTCTCTGCAAGAGAAACAAGCAAAAGGAAAGCAAGAGCCATGTCTCTATGTTAAATACATTGGCTGATTTGTTCTTAAAGGTAAAAAAAGAGAGAGCATTCCAAGCACTGTGGGAAGGGACCGCCTGCAATGTGACCGTGCCAGACTGTCTGTCATTTGGTTTCCGAATCTTCCCAAGGAAAATATGTCCCTGGCAGATAAACCTTTAAACATTAGATAAACATATGTGAGACTTCTTAGCATAAAGTCCTAGAGAGGAGACAGGGGCAAGAATTCTAGTGCAAAACCTTGAAAGATGCATGGCACTTGTTTTAATTGAGTATCATTTTGTACATTAATTAATGTGTCCGTTCTAATTTCCCGAAATGGCAAATAATGATGTGTGAAAACAGTATAATTACATTTTGATAATTTCGGTAAAGTAATAACCAGATTCGATGTGCTTTTGATCTGGAAAGTTATTTATTCTTCTTATCAATCGTTCATCCCTTTGAATTGTATTTATATTCATTTTCTGTGTTCCCCTTTAATTCTGCACCACGATCCGCACCAGCCCTGACGCATCGCCCAGTGAAACTTTGTGCAGGGCACTGCCAACCTGGAGTTTCTTCCCGGGCTCATTAGCAAAATACTTTGAGATTTCTACTGTAAGGGGGCAGCATGCACATGCACGCAGGTGTCCTCACACACGAGGCTTATGCACCGGGGTTTGTGACTTAAAGTGAGACTCCTTGGCTTTGTGTGGCAGTAGCCACTGGTTGCCGCACGATTCCAGAATCTGTCATCGGGATGGAAATGTCCGAGCACCTCCAGAGCTGGGTCTGTGACTGCATGTCCCCCGTGTTTCTGCCCTTCAGTGTCCGCCGTGTTCTCTCTGCTCACGCATGATGGTTTTCACTTAACAACCAGGCTGGAGCCCAGAGACGTTTTAATCCGTGACCCGCAGAGAGTCAGGACAGGTGAGGTTTGCCAGAGTGATGGAAACCTCTGTCTTTTGCTCACATTTTAACGGCGACAAGGAGTTGTCACTTGAAAATAACTTCTTAGCTTGGGAAAAGGCCCTCTTGCCTCTCAATTTGAAAGAGTAAGTGGTGGAATTTTTGTTTGGAGACCAGAAAAAGAGTGACAGAGGCGGACATGTGACACTCCCCAATAGGAGAAGTGGGCTTCAGTATTCACCATCATGACAGGAGACACTTTGAAATGAAATTCTTACAAAATAGGATACCAGCACTTAAAATCAGGAAGCAGGTGATGAACCCACTTTTGAAACTCCCTGATGAAAAAGGATGCATTTATGTTAGCTGATTTTTCAAGAAAAACTATTTCTAAATTTAAAGAACAGTTCCTTGGTATTCACAATTTGTTTAAACATTTCGCCGTATTTACTGTATTGCCATGAAAGTAGGTTTGCACATCTGCCTCACATTCTTAGGTATTAATAGCCTTTTTTAGGTCCTATAGATATAAAATTGGGACTGATTATTTTAAAAAGACAAGAAGAGCACCACATATAGATGGATTGATTTGATGCTTTTATTGAAAGAGTAAGGTTGCATATGCGCATGTTTAAAATATAGGGGAAGATATTTGATGGATGGTATTTGTTGGTGGTTTCGCAGCAAGGGCGTAATGTTTTGGGAGAGATATATTGGGGCAGGTTTGAGTTAGTAATAGATTACTACTTTTAGAAAAGATATATAGTAAAGGTTAGAATGGAGTTTTAATTATTAGTGGTATTGTTTTATTTATGATATCATCATTGATTATTATTTGAAAGTTACTAAGTTTCATTCTTTTGCTGATTCGCTTAACATTATATAGATGATTGGAAGGTAGTAGATATTCATTGGTTGTCGATTATTTGATAAACTGATATATTTAGTGGGAAGAAGATATCATTAATATATTGATTTATATATAGTTTTATCATGCCAGTCCGGGGCGGAAAACCGCACGCCAGCGAAAAGCATCGTCGCCCACGCCACTTCCTACTGCTGTAGCATAAAAACGCCAAAACAAATTGCTATCTTAAAACAAAATGGAAAAACAAAAGCAAAAGCTACCCATCTAGTGCAGTCAATGCCATGCCCCAGTCTACTTCATGCCTGGCCGAAGCGCAAGCCCGATGCCTTCCACCACAACTGGGGTTGGCAAAGTTTCTTTTCCCAGTGGAACCCCTCAGAAGAATTAGTCCAAAATGATTAAAAAACAAAAAAAAAAACCCGCTGTAGAGCCTACCAATTCTAGGTGTCTTTTGTAAGAGAGAAAGCCTGTCGGGCTCTGTGGATCTGCCCTCAGGTGGTTTTCACTCTTAGCCCAGGATGCTGGAGGTGACTTTTACCACCTAATTTAAATAAACTGGAAAGAACGAGAATTTTTATACTTGGCCTTAATCTGAGGAGATCTGAAATAAGTGTCTTACTCACCAAATCCTCTTCCTTCTTCTTGCATTT